>NC_079167.1:3114101-3121601 GCF_947568905.1 Ostrea edulis | reverse complement strand
ACAAAGTGTAATCAACCAGGGGCATCTGATGATGTGTTAAAACCAGACATCTAATGCAACGTAATATGATTGTGTGTTCTCTAGATGAGAGCCTACCTACAAAACAACCGTACAAGACTAGACCTGTGTACCCTGATGTTGTATTGTCATCAGCTCAGTAAAGCACTGTCCTACCTAGAGAGCAAGAAGTTTGTTCACAGGTACTCAATCGTTCATCTTTTGTCACTAGATTTTCTTCCTTGGATGTTAGTTTTATAGTATTGTAAGTTCATTTAGCAAATTTGGATTGTGATAAAGTTCTCTTTCTTTCTTTCCAGTAAGCTTCTTGTCTTACCGAATGCTGAATTTTTATGGAATGGCATGATAACTAGATGGTTTTTTTATTTGTAGAGATATTGCTGCTAGAAATGTGTTGGTATCCTCACATGACTGTGTCAAACTTGGTGACTTTGGTTTGTCCAGGGTTGTGGATGAACAGAGTTATTACAAAGGTGATAGGATCATTTGTTGATATTTCTGTATCATTGAATTGCGTATACTTATTTCTATATCATACAACTCAGTTTATTATTTTTAATTTAATTAATTTCAGCATCAGTTAATTATTTTTAATTTAATTAATTTCAGCATCAAAAGGCAAACTTCCTATAAAGTGGATGGCTCCAGAATCCATTAATTTTAGGAGATTCACGACAGCTAGTGATGTTTGGATGTTCGGTAATATATTTGAAAAACCTTGTATATTTACAATTACATAGTAAAATATAATGTACTCTCATTTTGATTGATTCCAAACTAAGAGAACTACATATCAGTTGTTCTGCTTTTAAAGGAAAGTGATATACGATATATTAATGATTAATTTTATCCTTATATTTTAGGAGTGTGTATGTGGGAGATTCTGATGTATGGCATTAAACCATTCCAAGGTGTGAAGAACAATGACGTGATTGGTAAGATAGAGAACGGGGAGCGACTACCCCTGCCGATAGACTGCCCTCCCTCCCTATACAACCTGATGTGCCAGTGCTGGTCATATGAACCCTCCAAAAGACCCTCATTTGCTGATGTTAAAATTCGCCTTCGGTAAGTTTTGTACAGTAATGATATGTTTGATAATGTTAGAAATTTGTGTGCATATTAAAGCCCAAAAAAATCTTTCAACGGTATGTTTATCTGTTTTGTAGAGAAATTTTAGATGAAGAAAGAAATCGGCAAGTTGAGGAGATGAAAAGAGATAATCGAAGGATACAAGAAATAAACTGGAGTAAGTTTATTACATGAATGTGTGACCATTCATTTATGGTCACTAAAATTATAGATTAGAGAGAAACTTTTGACAAATTTTAATATACAGTATTTTAGTACCTAAGTGAAAAATTTACACATCAATCAGTAAAAAATTCACATGTTCTGTGTTCTTTTAGCAGGGTCCAGTGGATCAGATATTGAGGAACCCCCTCCAAAACCAGCCCGGCCTAATTTCATGACACCTGCTGGATCCACCCCAAACCTTTCAAACAATCACAGTGTAGACTCCCTCCCTCCACAGTGGGGAAGTACCACCCACCTCCCCATTAGTCACAGTACACCACTGGGACCCAGTCCCCAACAACCCCTTCCCCTAACCCACACAGGTCCCCCAGTCATGTCAATTATCCCAGATCACCAAGGACCTCGAGAAATCAACCTACAGAATTACTTCCCCTCTTCCTCTGGATACACCTCTGTACAACAGCATCAACACCATCTCCATCAGAATTCTGAATTTGTGCCAGACATGGGTAGAGGAGGAGCAGGCTACCCTGGTTATCATGTTCCTCGTAATCCTCATGAACTGTCAGAAATGCTATCCACAGGTCAGAGAAATGCCCCCCCATCTCCCATTAATTCTACTGTGATATCTGATGTGTTACCGCAGAATCTTCACTCTGAACATGACTCCCCTGAAAATGAGTGGGGGCGACCTGTGCCAGTGCCAGCGAGGCATCTAAATGACTCGGAAGACACAACTGTGATAGAGCACCAGCTACGTCTCCAACAGATGCAGTCTCAAGAGGATGCCAAGTGGCTGCAGGACTCCGAAAAACACTTGGTAATTACAACACACTTCGAGCCTCAATTCATTTAATTTCTGAAACTTGAAATATCTTATGAAGGCATTCAAAATAGTCTTATTTTACTATAATCATGTCAAGAGCTTTTTTTTTTATTCTCTTCAAACTCATAATCTGCTAAATTGATTACTATACAGATTTTAGAAATAAATGCATGAAAATCAATGAGAGTTAACCTATATCTGACATTGCTGATATTTCCTAGAAAAGAGATAAAGGGGCTAGTGCAATCAGACAGGACGAGAGAGTTGGAAATAACCACTCTTCATCCAATTGTCCTACCATACCAAGAGAGAATCCTCCCCATCCAGATGTGGTCACCAGAGTTCCTAGTCACACATCAAGTAAGTGGGAGAGATTATCATATTGTCAATACAATTTACACGACATGTATCTAAAACCTACTAAGAAGATTCATCTTCAGAAATCACCAGATTAGAACAATGCATGGACTTATTTCATCTGACAGTGGAAAACAGGTAGTAGTGTTGATTCATTAGTAAGAATACTGTTTTAGGTGGTAGTCGAAGTAGTAGTACAAGTGAGTCGGATGGTTTGTCATCTCCACAGCAACCAGAGCCACCGGACTTGGACCGGACGAATGACAATGTGTACAATAGTACAACAAGTGTTGTTCGGTCAGTGATGACCTTGACAAAGGAAGCCAGTAGTGTGAAAGCAGAGGAATACACAGTACTTGTCAAGGTTAGACACGTGCAAATTACTGTTAACTCTTGCTTTGCATGAATTGAAATACATTTCATTGCATGGAAATGAGTGCCAAGTATTTCTAGGGTAAAATGTGGCAGATATTGATAAAATACTTGTGTCCAGCCAAAAATAAAGGAATATTGCTTTAATTGTAGGATGTTGGAGTGAAGTTACGCAGTCTTTTAGGTGCGGTGGATGTATTTATTCCTACTCTCCCATCATCATTTATTCAAGATGTAAGTAAAACTTTACATTTGTTGCTCCATTTAGGTGTTAAATGTATTTTTTTCTTGTTCATTTTGACCTGTTTGAATCATTTTCAGGTTCAGATGGCACAGAATGTTTTATCCACTGACATGGCATCGCTGATTGCTGCCATGAAGCTAGCCATTCAATACAGCACAACTACTATGGACGTTGAATACAGAAAGAGCATGCTGAAGGCTGCCCATGTGTTGGCAATGGATTCCAAGAATTTGCTAGATGTTGTAGACAAAACTAGAGTGAAAGTGAAATTGCAAAGTGGTCCCAGCTGATAGTGAGCTGATAGTGAGCTGGTGGCAGAATCGGTTTATTAGTGGTTAAAGGTTGTATCAATATTCCTGGAAGACATGGTACATGTGTATCATCCTCGCACTTAACCAAGAATAGAAAGCTTATGGTAACATGTTTATCAGACACAGACACTCTGATGTTTCACTACAGTAAAGGAAGTGTGCTGCTTCGTATAGTTCAGAAGTGCTGTGTAAACACTTAAAACCACATCTTAAATTTTTGTATTTGGACCAAAGTGTACATTGATAGCAACTCAGTTCACAATACATTTACTTATTTACATATATGTTTATGGAATAATACTTGCATGTACAATTGAAGATATGGCTTGAAGCAATATTTTGAAATGTGAACTGTGTAATTGGCGATTGGCCTTGAAATAGGGAAAGACAACACAACATAAATGCATGAAAGGATGAACATGTCAGAGAATTAGGTTTGTATGGGCAGAGAGCATGTGAAGTATGTCATCAGTTTTCGCTGTCAAGAGAATGTTGTGTAAAGGGAAAATATTCTCTTGCCATTTATTTATTGCTGTAAAATAAAATTCGTGAATTCTTGAAAATCTTGAGTATCTTATTTAAGGACACTTGATACATTTTTAAAAAAATGGATGCATGAATTGATATTCATACATGTGTGTGTATTTTGGGGGGTTAATTTGGTTGTAATAAGTACAATTTAAATTCCTTAAAAAAAATAAGGGACTTGTGAATTTTATATTATGTTCAAAAGTTGAAATATATTACCCCTTCTTATATAACTATGTGCAATGTTTTGGACTTAATTGAGAAATCATAGGAATAAATTTCATTCAATACAATAAATTGTATTCATTTTACTTATGAAAACATTAATTTTAGTTTTCAATTTTGAGAAAGTTTGTAGCAAGTGTTGTTCAGTAATATTACAGAAAGAGGTATAGCGCATTTGCTGACGAAACGGCCGACTCAGAAATCTAAATGGAAAACACCAGTTTCCAATAATAGACTGGCGTGTTATATTTGAATATAAGGCAAACGTTTTTGATGTTTCGTTAACCAAGATAAATAACTGCCGCAGTTTAGCATTACTGATATTTATGTGAGTCGTTCTTTAATTAATAAACCATTTTCCTATTTGGAATGATGAACAGTACTATATTTTCATAGGTGCATTCATATTACACAACAACCCTATTACTTATGGCATTACTTAATCACTGTCTTTTTCTGACATGACTGCAGCACCTTTAATAGATGTCATCAGTTCATTTGCCTTTGGTTGATAATTCGAGTGTTTAGCTTTGCCTAAATATCATATGACAGTTGCTACATGAGTTTTTATATTTTCTTTTGAGAATTCAAACTGTATAACAGTTCTTTTCCTCCCTTGACCTATTTTTACTTATTACATGCTGTGCATTTGTGTCCTTTTTCTTGTAGTATTTGTTTAGCTTTCCGTCAGCCACATTACAGTGAGAAAATCCTGTGGAATAAATTCCCTTTCTTTATAAAGTCGTAACTTGCAAATATTAGAAGTTATGATGAAAATGACTAATTTTTGTTATAATATATGTATCACATTTAAAACACACACACACACACACCTGAAGAAAACAACCCCCAAAAAATGAAAAGCAAAAAAAAAACCCCAAAAAATAGATTGGAAAATTATTGGACTTGAACTCGGAATGTATGGTTTAAGTGTAAGATACCGAGCACCTAAACCACTAGACCACCCAGGCATGTAAGTTTAAAGGTTTAATGTTTGATAGGCTGCTAAATCTCAAGGTAAATTTTGAGAACGATTTTTTCATATTTTATCCATTTTCAACAAGAGGGCCACCTTAAACCAAATTTCCTCAAACGGACTTATGTACAGCCATACTCAAGTAAAACAATTTCGGTGTTTTATTTCTGGCTTAGACATGTTAAAGTGGCCTTTTGCAACAGTTTGCAATTTTTCATGCCCATTACGTTACATCTATATAATCACAGTGATGTTTATGCTTATCAAATAAAGATACTATAAACATATAGATATCTTTATTAAGTAATTTGGGTAAACACAAGTATAAACTGACATTGTATAGCAGAATATTTGTAAAAAATGATATTCAAGAAAAAGGTATTTATGTAGGCGAAATTGCATACCAAGTACGCTATACCCCTTTAATTTGTACTGATTATCTAAGCATGTACGGATTGTCTTGTGCCAACTGAGTACCAGTATACAACTTTTAATTTATTTTAAACAAATGTAATACATAAACTGTAGATTCTTGATTGCAGCATCGTGATATTTGTCATTGGATTCCCTGATACACAATTTCAGCCCTGTACTCATTACACACTAGACATCCAGTACAAAGAAGGCCATTTTTCATCAAATTTGGTATGGAGCATCTTTAGGATAAGGGGAACTAAAATTGTGGATTTCATGGTCGCTGTTCCTCTGGGGCCTGAACATCCTCCACAAGTCAAGGTTTTGTGATTACATACCCTCTACACAAAAGGTACATAACACAAAACCTTGACTTGTGAGGATGGGTCCTGAAGTGATGGGGTCAGAACTTTAAAAATGCATTTACTCGGGGACATCTTACAGAACCCTGTCAGAGCTGTGTAATATATGGCCCTCAGAGACAGAACCCTATCAGAGATGTGTAATATATGGCCCTCAGAGACAGAACCCTATCAGAGATGTGTAATATATGGCCCTCAGAGACAGAACCCTATCAGAGATGTGTAATATATGGCCCTCAGAGACAGAACCCTATCAGAGATGTGTAATATATGGCCCTCAGAGACAGAACCCTATCAGAGATGTGTAATATATGGCCCTCAGAGACAGAACCCTATCAGAGATGTGTAATATATGGCCCTCAGAGACGGTTTCTGGTGCCAGGATGAGGCTTTATGGCCCATACATTGAAAATGCATTCTTAAAAATCTTATAAATTACCCCAACAAAGCTTGAAGAAAAATTTTCTATGTGCATGGTAATGAAAATCATCATTTATATCTTCTTTATTTTTGTGTATTTTGAAATACTATATACATGGTTATTAAAAGCATGTAGGTGTCTACCAAAATTGTGAAATTCCCTACCCTTTTTCCAGGGGGTTCTTCCTTGTGAAAATACATCATCTTCTTACTTCTACTAGCTAGCTTTAATATCTTAATTGTTAAATACTTTATGCAGGTTATGAAGAGCATGTAGGCCTCTACCAAAATTGTTGAGTTTCATACTTTTGCATCAGGGCTTAAGGCTCAAGGGCAGGGCTAAATAGGTTAATGAGTGATAATGCTTTTTATCAAGTAAAATCATCCTCTTTACTTCTGTCCCTTTGACTAGTTTCAGAGGCTTCTGTGAGCAACAATCATAGAGTGAAAATACAGTACATCAAGTTTTAACTCTTGGACATTCAATAAACTAAATCTGGAAAGCAAAGGAGAATCTATTTTCATATTTGGAAATGATTAACTTATTTGAGTTGTGTATTGAAGAGTTGTTGCATGTTACTCAGGTGACCAATGCAGCAGTCCAACGGCTTCGATTGCTGGTAACCAGATAGCTCAGTAGAGCACCTGACTGGACATTCAGGGATCCCAGGTTCAAATCCTCGTCAGGTCCTTTGCATTTTTCCCTTTTGCACCATTAAGGCCCATGGACCTCTTGCTTCTTTATAAGAGCAGAAAAATTGAATATACACCAGCACTTTGACTAGGTACATTTCATTTATTTATGATTGATGACATTGTCTTTCATTATGCATGTACATTATCCCAGAGACACAAATAGATTATATCAGAAATACAGAAAAGGAATTTCCTCAACAAGTTTTATTAAGTGTACAAACTTATGGAGCACCAAATTAACATAAACTCAAATAATTGAAGATATCTTCAATTATTTGAAGATATCAATTCATTTGACATGTGCAACAATTGAATTGAAGGTATCTTTAAGTCATTTACAATGCTTTTGTATAAGGAATTAATGTGCGCATCAGTTCTTTTAAAGAGAGCAACAATTCAATTATGAAAAGATATCATTAATTCAATTGTGGATATGTTGAATTGAAGATATCTTTAATTATATAGTTGCTCTCTCTAATAGAATTATTGCTCTC
>NC_079167.1:3011601-3111601 GCF_947568905.1 Ostrea edulis | reverse complement strand
GGGTCATTAAAAAATCTTCTTCTCAAGAACCACTGGGCCAGAAAAGATGAAATTTATATGAAAGCTTCCTTATATAATGCAGATTCTAAATTGTTAAAATCATGGCCCCCGGGGGTCGGATGGGGGCCACAATAGGGGGTCAAAGTTGTATTTTTGTTGTTTTTTTTTCTTTCGTTTTTTATTTTTATTTTTTTTTTTTTTTTTGATATATTGCAGATTCAAGTTTGTTAAAATCATGGACCCCGGGGATTGGATGGGGCCTCAAGGGGGGCATCAAAGTTTTACATACAAATTTATAGGAAAAATCTTTAAAAATCTTCTTCTTAAGAACCACTGAGCCAGAAAAGCTGAGATTTATATGAAAGCTTCCTTATATAATGCAGATTCTAAATTGTTAAAATCATGCCCCCCAGGGGTCGGATGGGGCCACAATAGGGGGTCAAAGTTGTATTTATTTATTTTTTGTTTTGTTTTTTGTTTTGTTTGTTTTGTTTTTTTGGTGGGTTTTTTTTTTGATATAGTGCAGATTCAAGTTTGTTAAAATCATGGACCCCGAGGATTGGATGGGGCCTCAAGGGGGGCATCAAAGTTTTACATACAAATTTATAGGAAAAATCTTTTAAAATCTTCTTCTCAAGAACCACTGAGCCAGAAAAGCTGAGATTTATATGAAAGCTTCCTGATATAGTGCAGATTATAAATTGCTAAGATCATGGCCCCCGGGGGTCGGATGGGGCCACAATAGGGGGTCAAAGTTTTACATACAAATATATAAGAAAAATCTTTAAAAATCTTTTTCCCGGAACCACTGAGCCAGAAAAGCTGAGATTTATATGAAAGCTTTCTGATATAGTGCAGATTGAGGTTTGTTGAAATCATGCCCTCCTGGGGTAGGATGGGGCCACGATAGGGGATCAAAGTTTTACATACAAATATATAGGGAAAATCTTTAAAAATCTTCTTCTCAAGAACCATTGGGCTAAAGCAATTCATATTTACATGAAAGCTTTCTGACATAGTGTAGATTCAAGTTTGCAAAAACCATGGCCTCCAGGGGTAGGTTTGGGGACATAATAGGGACTACGGTTTTACATGCAAATAGATATGGAAAATCTTCTGATATGGACCAAGGTGACTCAGGTGAGCGATGTGGCCCATGGGCCTCTTGTTTTTAATGGATTGATAAAAAAAAAAAAAAAAAAAAAGACGCTATGTCGTATACAGGATCAGGATCATATTACAATTCGTGCCGTGTGAATTAGTCTACGAAATATTACAAGCACGAGTTAATAATTGATTTTTCGGAAAGTTTCTGAGTTTTTCATTTTCGCATTCGTTCTCGGGATTTTTGATAAATAGCCTATTGTTAGATAACAACATTGAACATGGCTACAACCTTGTGTCGTTTTTTGAAAGAGACAGTGGTGAAATCAAGTCGAGTTCCTGTAGTTTTTGCCCATACTTTGTCACAGACGGAAGCTTTGAAGTCAGATTCCGTACCAGTTGAAAAGTTGGCAAATCAGAATGATAGTTCCGTGTCCACACCAGAGGGAGACCGAGCACCTGTTAAAATTGACAGATTTTATCGTGCCAACGCAAGTAGGTCTTCTTTGATTAAATATTTAGAAATACAAAGAGTAGTGGTTTCTGCTCGAGATGAGTTTGTTTAAATTATATCTCTAACTCTTTCACTTGGTTTTTGATATTTAAAGTAAACTACTGTAGTAAGGAAATTCGGGTTAATAGAATTTAAGCCCATGTGCATTTTTAAATATTTTTTTTATAAAATAGTATAAGAATTATGTGCCATATGCTATAAATATTTTCAACCTCCTATCGGTCATAGACATTAAGAAACTATGATTACAAACAACATACAGAGTGTTATCTCGGCTGAGATTTGGCTCAGCTGAATATTTGGACTGACGCTTCACTGGCACAGGCACCTGAAGAATGGATATTACTACACCCCCCCCCCCCTTTTTTTTAAATAATTTTTTTTGGTGGCAATAATTTCTCTGAAATCTGTGAATTCCCGGTCTATCACATCCCTCTTTCGATTCATGTAATCGTTTCACGCTTTTTGTTAGATTTAGAGATTGGCCTTCTACCAGTATAATAAAATACACAAGGTATGAAACAAAAATTTGTAAACAAACAGGTGGTCCCCGTTTCGGGGCACATTTTCCAAGTAATTGTAGCGTTACCTAAGGAATTTTGGCGAGCGACAGGTCAGGGAGATGTCATACTACAAATCTCTTCAACTCAAAACCCATCTCACTCTTTTATTTGACACAATCTTGCGTGCATTGATCGGACAGGGCTTGAATCATCTCTTCCACTGGCAGCCAAAAAGGAGGTCACAGAGTACGAATTTGTTGTATGCGGCCTGTGATTGGTTCGCAAAGACATTGCTTGCTTAGTCTTGGAATTATCCGAATGGTCTCAGGATTATTCACAGATTTCAGAAAAATTATTCCCACAAAAAAAAAAAAATTATTAAAAACGGGGGTAGTAATATCCATACTTCTGGTACCTGTGTTCACCGGTGAAGGCGTCAGTCCAAATATTTAGCCGAGCCAAATCTTAACTTGAAGATTAACAGAGTGTAAGAAATTGGTATTGTAATAAATTAGAGTTTAGTATTTAAAGACATATGTCTCTGGCAAAACCAATGAATCATATTACATGTAATGGCCCTCATTTTTGCAGTTACTGCCCTTAACCCAGAAGTAGGGGACATGCTTACCAATAAGGTCCTAAAATTCAGATAAAATAGTAGTAACAAATAGGGTATTGTAAAGCTTACAGTATCAAAATCTTTATTATGGGCAGAGTTTTAACAGGTTGTATCTCTTATTTAAGTTTATTCGATTTTAAGAAGAACACTTTTTAAAATCTACATTTCATTATATTGAAGGGATCCATGGGAGGGGGAGGAGGAACTCGACTTAATAATAATAACATGGTTTGTACGGGTCATGAAAAGTCATGGAATTTGACCTCGGTCATGGAAAGTCATGAAATTTGGTTTTAGCTCTCGAAAAGTCATGGAATTTTTAGAGAGGTCATGGAATTTCATTTTTTCCTGGTTTCAATTTTTGAAAAACTCTATAAACTGATATAAGAATCCTTGACTTCCGGGGCACTTTAAAATAAATCTATATTGGCGCCTAATCCTGAACTACTAAAACCGTGTTGGTTTTAATCTGTATCATAAAAGCGCTTGACACAAAGTAATTTCCGTTGCTGTAAGCATTTAGGTGCGAATGTGTGCTACAGGTAATGGCACATGTACCGGTGTGCAGTCAGATGAGTTGTGCCTGGGAAATGTGTTTATTCTTCCAAGTGGGAGGGCAAGTTTTAAGTGGGTCAGTGCTGTAAAGTGTAATAATAGACAGAGGTGGATATGGCAGATATAGGGAGGGGGGCATTGACTTCAGATTGACGTTTAACAAAACATGTAGGTCTAAAACTTCAGAGAGAAGTGGATCAATGAGATTCGAGTAGTTTCATAAAAAAAAATGACATTGTAGTAGGCAAGTTACAAATTTGCCAGACAGAAAAAAAACCCACTGAGGTTTTGTTTTTATGCCCCCGAGATCGAAGATTGGGGGGCATATTGTTTTTGTCAGAAAAGATAAAACTTAACTTGAAAGTTTCCTTAAGGTATTTGGATTCAGAATTATTTAAATCATTGTCTCCCCCACGCCCCCTCAGAAGTAGGGTGGGGCCACAATAGGGGTAACATTGGATTAGTTTTCTGTACATTGGAATTTACATGTATAAGGGATTTTTTTAAAAAATCTTCTCCTTAAGAGTAGCAGGACCATTATTAGTGATATTAGTATGCAAGCATCCCCAGATTCAAGATTATTCAAATCCTTACAGGGGGGGGGGGGGGGTGTTGTGTTAGAATGAAGCCTCGATATAGAATCAACGTTTTACTTAAGAATTTCTTTTTCAAGAGCAGCAGGACCCGGATGACCCAGGTGAGCATTGTGAAACCGTGGGTTTCTTGTTATATATTAAATAAAAGCTGTGATTTTGCAGATCTCCAGGGTGCAATTCCAGAGTTTACAGGTCATGCCTTGGGGTTGGAACAGTATGAAGTATTAACAAAGGATGAAACAAAGGTAAATCAGACTTTACACATGCTTTTGCATTCTTGACAAAACAAAATTTTTCAAGAAATTTAAACAACGGGGTGGGGGGGGGGGGGGGGGGGGGTTGGATACTGTGTATTAGACATATCATTTATTGTTTCTGTAGATCATTCTGAATGAAGTTGCAAAATATCATTTCATGGAGGGAAAAAAGTAGAATTCCAGCAGTATATATACTGATATCTAAAGCAAAAGTGATAATAATTGGGAGTCAGTTTATCCCAAGTACAACTTTACAACTAAGTTGACTAAAATTTGTGGGAAAATTTATGCATATTGATATTGTAATTTCTATTTATCCCATAGATTAAGTCATTGGTGGGACATGGAAATCACCATGTTTGTTTGTCAATCCATCAGGTCCATCTTCTAACCTGTATCATTGTAGTGGCATTAGAAAATCATACACACAAATGTAGCATATCATCAGACAATGCGTCATGTATCATTGTAATGGAAGATATTAGAAAATCCTACACACAAAGATAGCGTATCATCAGACAATGCGTCATGTATCATTGTAATGGAAGACATTAGAAAATCCTACACACAAAGATAGCGTATCATCAGACAATGCGTCATGTATCATTGTAATGGAAGACATTAGAAAATCCTACACACAAAGATAGCGTATCATCAAACAATGCGTCATGTATCATTGTAATGGAAGACATTAGAAAATCATACAAGTATGGCACAAAGGTAAGCATATCATCAGACAATGTGTCATGATTCTGAAACAAAGTCACTTGAAAAAGTTTGAAATATTGTTTAGGTCAGAACTTGCATTGCAATGGAGAGATGTTAGCAAATCATGCCCAACATAAATGTTAACCAAAAAGCATGTCATTACCTTATTAAAACAGTATCACTCAAGGTCAATAGAAACATTTGTCCTTGACCATAGCTAACTTTGTAATGGAGAACATTAAAAGCTCATACATAGCAAAAAGGTTGTGTGACTAAAAGATACACGTTGACTTTGAACAAAGATCACTTGACCAATATGAAGATCACTCAATAAAAAAAGTTAGAAGTTAAAAGATGCACTCTCAACATGCACCACATCTATTTAGTATTTTGTTGTGTGATACTTGGATGACGATCAAGGCCCATTGGCCTCATGTCATGTAAACTGAATGTAACTAAAGCACCAAATGTATATGAAAGGGAGAAACTGGGATGCACCAGACCAGGGTTTGAACTTATTCCTCTGGACTTAGGTGCTCTATAATCTGGGCCATCCAGTGATTGAACCAGTCTTAGTGTCAAAATTAGTAAACAACCACAATATATCAACTGTTTATTTTGAATCATTTTGTTGCAGGATGTATATTCAACGGGAGTAATACACATGACACCTCAGTTTGGACAGATAGAAAACCCCCACGTGATACCATCAACAAAAGAGAAACGCTTAATTGCATGTTTATGTAAGTTAATATGAACACTCACCATTTCAAAAGTAAAATAAGTTTTGTTTTGCAAAGTTTTTCAATGTTGACTAGATAGTTTCTAACTTCTCATTCTGTCTGTAAAATGGTCCTATTTTTAGTCCCCTACCAACGAAGTCGAAGGGGACTTAATTAGGTTTGCGCTCCGTCTGTCTGTCAGTCCAGTTTTCCGCAAGTTTTTCCTCTGTTCTTGCAGATATTTATCTGATATTTGGTACATTGCGTTGCCATAACAAGTTACAGATCAAGTTTGAATTTGGTCTTGGTCCGTTGAATTTTCACTTAGTTACTTAGAAAAATAGCATAAATTGTTAGTTTACATCCAATTTTCTTATCTCTGTAGATAAAAATACTACACTCATTAAAACTTCTAGCATAGTAATACAACAATATAGCTAAATTATTCATGATCACCTACATGTCACAGTTTATTGATTTAATTGGTTAAAGACCTAAACCTAATTATAAATTTGTCTTTTTTCCTGGTCTCATATGTAATATGTGCATTTCTTGTGACAAGACCTTTTTTAGTACTATTTCTTTTTTACCTTGTAACCTTTACCTTGGAGTTTGACCTCCTTAAGAAAAGTTAACCTAGGCAATATCTCCTGAACTGTTTCAGGTAGGGCTTTCATATTTTGTATATAGATTCCTTATGGCAAGACCTTACATTTCACACCTTGTATTATGGTTATGTCGTGACCCTTTGGAACTAGGTTCGGATCACAAAATGGGGTCAAAATTCTTCATGGAATAAAGATTAAATCTTTTGAAAATTGCAACAGCTGATGAAAAGCAGGGCAAAAGAGACTCAGGTGAGTGATGTGGTCCATGGGCCTCTTGTTTTATTTACCCACCAAAATCAACATTCTTACCAGAATCATGGTGCAACTCGTTTATTTTAATTGGATGAAAATGACATAAAACCAGAACCATGTAAACATGCGGTTATTATTACATTATCAGTATATTTGCATGAAATTGCTATTTTTCGTGCAGTTTTTATGCCCCCAAGATCGAAGATCGGGGGGCATATTGTTTTTGTCCATTCTGTCATTCTGTCTGAAACTTTAACCTTGCTAATAACTTTTGAACAGTAAGTGATAGAGCTTTGATATTTCACATGAGTATTCCTTGTGGCAAGGCCTTTCCGTGGGTACCAACATTTTTGACCCTGTGACCTTGACCTTGTAGATTGACCTACTTTTTGAAAACTTTAACCTTGCTAATAACTTTTGAACAGTAAGTGACAGGGCTTTGATATTTCACATGAGTATTCCTTGTGGCAAGACCTTTCGGTGGTTACCAACATTTTTGACCTTGTGACCTTGACCTTGGAGTTTGACCTACTTTTTGAAAACTTTGACATTTCACATGTGTATTCCTTGTGACAAGACCTTTCCGTGGGTACTAAACCTTCTGATCTTGACATTTTACCTACTTTTTAAAAAATTGACATTGGTCATATTGCACATGAACATTTCTTGTGTCAAGATCTCTCTACTGGTACCAAGATATTTGTCCTTGTGACCTTGGCCATCTTCGGAATTGGCCATTATCGGGGGCATTTGTGTTTCACAAACACATCTTGTTCTATTAGAAAATATCGAGCTCAGGTTTGTACAAACTTCTTATTCATACCATAGATTTAACTGTTAACCACGTCGTAGACTATATATTCAATGAAATGGGGATATATCATACGCATGCCATGCAAATCTACCGCTACCAAGTCTACATTCATACAGAAGATATAATTAATCAATTCTAAATTCAACACACCTGAAATGTGCGGTGACGGTGCAACTTTGCACCGAACTATAAAATTATTCAAGTTTTCTAATTTATTAGAATGTAATAAATTCACGATCCAACTAGATCCATTGAAATAACAATAACTTTAATACTAACTGTAAACTATAAAATATTAAATATTAACTAACTGGGAGAGACCTTGGGTATCTCCCAGGGACAGAACCCCGAGTGCACCGACTATCAAAATTCACATCAAGAATTGATATTGAATTTCTAAGTACTCAATAAATTTACTATACTTTATTTCTCTAAAATTCCCTTTCTTGTACTATCTAGATGATTTAAATCTGCTATGTAATTTAATACTTAAAGTATTTACTAAAATAAAAGAAATACCTCAACTTCGGTGCAGCAGTCAGTGCCAAACTTCGTCGTAATAAAATATAATGTAGAATCCTGTCGCCGTGGACTATGAATCGCGGCTTTTATATCTTGACGCAATGGTACAGCTGATTACGTCATGTACTGTACCTAAAACTCCTAAAACATGCTTTTCTCAATAAAGTGAGATCTTCTGACTTACTAGTATAATTCATATACTGTATAACTTGTTAATTTATCTATGATTTTTAAGGTAATCTAAGCATTTCATTTATAAAGTTTTATTTATAAAATTATTGACATGTCCACATGTCATTCCTAAATCCGGAAAATATCCGTCTCGATCATACGGATTCTGTAATTATCGTGTGAAAAGCATTTCCCATCTGTACATCTAGTGACATCCAGGTAATAAACAAAGAAATTTTTTAATACTTTTAAGTGATATCAGACTTAAACTCTATCGTAAATATCCTAATAAAAGTGTATCTCATGGGTGCAACAACGTGAAACTGCATCAAATGACAATAAACATCAGAGACGATTTATGTGAAACTGCATCAAATGACATTAAATATCAGAGACGAATTACTTGAAACTGCATCAAATGACAATAAACACCAGAGACAAATTACATGAAACTGTATCAAATGACATTAAATATCAGAGACGAATTACATGAAACTGTATCAAATGACAACAAACATCAGAGACAAATTACGTGAAACTGTATTGGACATAATCTCTTAAGAAATAAAATAAGATTCTTTAAGGCTTTAAGACTTTAGCTAAAATACAGGGCCCCAGAAAGGCTGCTATCATACATGGTCCATTTTTCAGTTACTTGCAATTCGTGCTTGTTGTTTTATATAGTGTAATGATTCAATGAATGCAATTACATGTGTTGTAGGTGATGAGGATTCTAACAAACTTCAGTATATGTGGCTACACAAGGGAGAACCACAAAGATGTCTATGTGGAGTATTCTTCAGGTTGGAAGAGGTTGACGCTTTTGGAGATCCTAAGTGACATTTGAATTACTTTATGTATAAATATGACTGTACAAAACTTTGTTTGTCAATGTTATAAAAACTGTTTATACTCATGTTTTCAATAAATACTAGGATTGAATTGTAGTCCTTATATGCCTTGTTTTTCAAAAGTTTATTATGATTTTTTGGGTCTGGGGTTGTAGCCTATGTCCCTGGGGAGCTTTTGTGATACCCGTAGTGCTTCAGGAAAGTCCTTGGACATCTGGTTGAAGTTTTTACATGATCATTTTCAAGTCATAAAAATTATAGATTCAACAGGATTCAAACTTGCTTGGATGATGCATCTATGGATGCACATTGCCAGTTATGATTTGTAAGCCGCATCCGACGAATATTTGAAGGATAAGTGACTGTTTTATAGTTTTTGCAGCAGGGTCATTCCTCGGTTTGTAGTTTAAACTTCCTCTGATCTCTATTTTTTGAGATGAATGACAAAGTTATTGTTCTTCTGCAGTTTTACTACTTGCCATTCAGTAACTATAACGTGGATGATTCTTGTTGCAAAGTATAAAATAGGAATTGATCATAGCTTTAATATGTGTAAGTAGCATACATTACAATGCAGTTTCTTAATATCGTGTTCTTACTATAACACGCCCACAACTATTCCACACCTACTATAACACGCCCACAACTATTCCACACCTACTATAACACACCCACAACTATTCCACACCTACTATAACACGCCCACAACTATTCTACAACTACTATAACATGCCCACAACTATTCCACACCTACTATAACACGCCCACAACTATTCCACACCTACTATAACACGCCCACAACTATTCTACACCTCTACTATCACACACCCACAACTATTCCACACCTCCACTATAACACGCCCACAACTATTCTACACCTCTACTATACCACCCTCTCAACTATTCTACACCTCTACTGTAACACACCCACAACTATTCTACACCTCTACTATAACACGCCCACAACTATTCTACACCTCTACTGTAACACACCCACAACTATTCTACACCTCTACTGTCACACGCCCACAACTATTCTACACCTCTACTATCACACACCCACAACTATTCTACACCTCTACTATAACACACCCACAACTATTCTACACCTCTACTATAACACGCCCACAACTATTCTACACCTCTACTATACCACCCTCTCAACTATTCTACACCTCTACTGTAACACACCCACAACTATTCTACACCTCTACTATACCACCCTCTCAACTATTCTACACCTCTACTATACCACACCCACAACTATTCTACACCTCTACTATAACATGCCCACAACTATTCTACACCTCTACTATACCACCCTCTCAACTATTCTACACCTCTACTGTAACACACCCACAACTATTCTACACCTCTACTATACCACCCTCTCAACTATTCTACACCTCTACTATAACACACCCACAACTATTCTACACCTCTACTATAACACGCCCACAACTATTCTACACCTCTACTATACCACCCTCTCAACTATTCTACACCTCTACTGTAACACACCCACAACTATTCTACACCTTTCAAGCAAAGGGTATGATATCAAATCACCCCAAACATGTACAGTACTACTACACTTCCCTCCCTTTTGAAAAAGAGGGTACTCGTTTACAAATATTAAAAAAATTCTGTCTTAAATGTTCTTGATTTATCACTGTCAATGAAACTCAGCAACTCTCACAGAAAATCTGTTGTTCTAAAAAGGGACCTTGAACGTTTTTCCATTTCCTGGGATGATATAGTCTGCAGAGCGGAGGATCTCCATCCTGTGTTGTCGCTGAAGTTCTGGGTGTCCACTATATGACTTTTTGAAGGTTGAGAATAAATCCCCTGTAACTCCAAGAGTTCTCAGCTGTGTTCCTGTCGATGATGGAAATATCAGTGTGTATACAAGAGTCGCATAATTTACATCACAATCTATGATGTAGGGAATGCAAAATTTGAAAGCATGCATGTAATATGTGTTACCAAGACACACAACATAGGATACATTATGTACATCTTCGCTAGCCAAGGGTTTATGATCCACTCCGCTTTTCTACAACCCTTGGCTGTGTTAGCATGATTTTCGTAGCTTTGAGTGGCGTCCTCTAGTGGATGGAGAAAACAAACTCTGTTTGGATTACATCATGTTCAATCAATGAAAATGCAATTTTCAACTACACTTTGTATGTTTTTAAAATAAAAATAGCTGCACCCGTGAGTTACATGATGTTATATGCAAATCATTCAAAATCAATAAACTTTTTTCACAGGCAGAGCCTCATTGCACAGTCTGCACACCACCATCTTGATGGAGACTATGAAAATCTGATTAAATGGAAGCATTTTGAAGACAAGGACTAATTGTTTATACATTCCTTCGTTTTGCACATGGTGTAACACAACACGCTATCTGATTAGATGCAGAGGACTTGGCCTGCATCCAATCATATGCAGGAAATTGTTGACACGAAAATCGTGCTAATGCAGCCAAGGGTTGTAGAGTAGTGAAGCGGATCGTAAACCTCTGACTGGCGAAGATGCAATATGTCCTGCATGGAAGAAAATATTCAGATTCCTTGTGTAATCAGAGAGACTGAGTACATGCTCTCTTAAGACCATTCTGCTTCAGGCCTTCTGACAGGTTACCAGTGTTTACTAGGATGCTTTTAGGGCCTTCAATCAGACTTGTGCTCCCACAGGCTTTTGTCCACTCTGTCCAGGCCCTACTATGCTGTTGGCTTCTTTCAACACAACAACTTCATAAGACACTATGTCTTAAAGGGAAACCTCATCTGCATTGCAATCATCCACATCTACCCACTCTTTATCTCCTTGACTAACTTCCTTTGGCTTATCATCTCCTTGTGATGTTCATCTGGACAGTATCAGAGTTGACTTCACCTCATCTTGTAGCCTTAAAAGCTTAATACCCAGATACGAAATGTTCTCCTTCTTTCCTAGGATACCAAGCACACAAGAGCCATCAAGAACCAGTAACCAGGTCTAGCACTGGTGCTGCAGAGCACTGATCAAATTAGTCACCTTTTTGATCCTGATTCACTCCTATCTAGGATACTACAAAGGAGCTTCCTGAAAATTCTGTAGACATATCCAAGCATCTTTACTGTGGTGACGGACTGTGCTCAGGCTCTTTGCACTCCCTTAGGTTAGCAATACCTGCTGTCATCTGCAGCCTCCTCTTATGACAGATCAGCCTCTCTGGGGAAAAATTCATCTGATTCTTGATCACTACTTTTTCCAGGGATCTCTGTTGGCAATGATATACATGTACATCGTATCACCACTGACCATGATACATGTAGGTCTACTGAAAGAGAACATGTGGTACTAGTTTAAATAAATGTTTATTAATTGAAATCAAGCACATGTTCTTAAAGTGTCAGATATCTCGATCATTAGTAATTGCTACACAGGCTTTGTAAAACCAATTGTCACCCCCATCACACTTAATCGTTAAATGACCGTCTTTGAGTTTGTTATACAAATGCAAAAACAACCAACAAATCTAACTGAAAAATAATTACTCCATCTTGGAAACGATGTTGGCATTGACATAGCCAAGCTGGTACCTTTCTGTCCTAATCATTTCTGACCGTCCCAAATATAGACAGAGTCACCTAGTTCATATGCCCTGGTATGAAGTCATAAACTTCTTTTGATGTGATCGTAGTGAATTTTCAATACCCATACATTAGAGATAACCAAACTGATTCCTGTAATGGCTCTGTATAAACCTCATGGTGTGTGAAGTACAAGGTCACTGATTTCATGGCTCATCATAACCTCTGTATGTCTGTTTATGGATGACCTTATTTTGCTAAGATAGATTGTTCATATCCCAATTGTTCTATGACAACTTGTCAACAAAACATCTACTGCATCCATAAAAGTTGTACTAGTATTAACTCCCTCAACCTGACCATTTGCTGGTGTTGTGCTACTGTTTTGTATTTGGAGTACTTCACACAGGAACTTGAAAAGACAACTTTCAAAATTCTCTTCTTGATTAGTAAAGATTGAACAGAAAAGCAAATCAAGAGAAAAATTTAGTAGCTGCTGCTCTTCCAGTCACTTTACCTGTTTGTAAATAGAATAGTACACATTCATCCTATAATTTGGTGACTTGATCAACCATAACTATATATAGAATGTTGGAATTTCCTGCTGCAGATTCTGGTAATGGACTGAAAAAATCAAGCTCCATCGGTGATTTTTACCCAGTGAGTAATATTTTGTTATTGGGATGATATCTTCATAAATGTCTTGGGTACACATTGCTAGTCCTATTGCTGGTATTTATCTTGACAGTCTTATATTTTGTGGTTCCACGGATTCCTCAGAACAACTAGTATAATCTAGACTGTTCCATGTCTTTTTGGGGTATTATACAAAACTTAATAAGAAACATATTTCTTGTTAACCCAGAACTTCTTTGCTGTTAACTACTAATGAAACGTTCATCCTCCGATGGAATGTCATGGGACACCATGTAGGGAAGAATCGGTCTGCTATAATGGCTGTGTGATGTGTACAGTGTGTGTGTTGTTCGTGTCCATGCTTGTCACTCTCGCTTTTAGCTCCACCTTGGCTAACACCTTGCTGTGAAAAGGAAGCAGAATATGCATAATTCTTCCCTGCCAGGTATAGCCTTTCCACAGCTAGACCTATGTGGCCCAGATATGGGATCTTCCTCGAGGTAGCAGATGGAAATTGGGTACCTGACGGCCCCAAGCAGAACCACAAGGTCTTTGAGGAGACTAGGCCCCTAAATGCACGGTATACATGGCCCACCGGTGTGTGGATATACCCTGATGCCTGTAATCCTAATCCCCAGCTATGGGTAAATAGCAACCTGCTGCCTTGTAGGTATCACTTGGATGTGAAAAGGCTAAGGAGTAAACCCGAACAAAATTGCTGGCCAGATGGGAGTCAATAGCCCAGTAAGGCAACCCTAATCCACCTAGGAGAGACAACTCTGACATCAAACCGGGTAGATATTGGCTCGTAAAACTTGGCTGGTAACTGATATAGAGAAATGGAATCTCAACTAAAAATCTGCTGGTCCTCCACGTTGGGAGTTTAATTAGACTAACAACCTGATTCTCTAAAAAGAAGCTTGTTACAGAAACCGCAACGACAATATCTGAAACAACTTGGTTCAGAAAGAGTCCTCCTTGGCAGAGCCTATGACGCAAGCTGATGAAAGCCTACTGGAAGACAGTGAGCTGACAACTCTTCTGATTGGGACATGGAACATCAGAACCCTTTATGAAACGGGGAAGAGTGCGCAAGTGTGAACAGATACAACCTGAAGATTCTTGGCCTATGTGAGACCAGATGGACAGGAACTGGACGCACCAGATTCACGAGTGGAGACACCATAATCTACTCAGGCCAAGAAGAAGGCCAGGCACACTCATGGAGTTGGGTTACTAATGACATCTGAAGCAACTCAAGCATTGCTGTCCTGGGAACCAGTGTCACCAAGGATCCTCACAGCAAGATTTAACTCAAAGGGCAGAAAAACAACAATTGTACAGTGCTATGCCCCAACAAATGTTGCAGATGTATACAAGAAAAGAAAGAATTCTAAAGACAACTTCAAGCAGCCATTGATACAGCACCAAAGAGAGACCTCAAGATCCTCATGGGAGATCTCAATGCAAAAACGTGGGGACAGAAAACAAACACAGAAAAGAGACTATGGGCAAACATGGTGTTGGAACACAAAATGAAATTGGAGAACTGTTTGTGGAATTCTGTGCATTCAATGATCTAGTCATCAGAGGGACAATATTTCCACACAAGGAAATCCACAAGACAACTTGGACTTCACCCGATGGGAAGACTTATAACCAGATAGACCATATCACCAGCAGCAGAAAGTGGTGCAGAAGTTTGCATGACGTAAGAGTTAAGCGGGGGGCAGACGCAGCCTCGGATCACAACTTAGTAGTGGCTGAGCTGAAGACCAAACTGAAAGCCTACAAAGACTAAGCAGATCGAACATCCCACAAATACAATGTTCACAGCCTCAAGGAGAGGGAGACAGCAAATGAGTACAAACTGGAGCTAAGAAACAAATTCAGTGTACTTTCCCAACTAAATGAAGAAACAGTTGAAGAACTCTGGTGTGGCCTGAAAGATGTTTGACAGACAACAAAGCTCTTGGAAATAAATCAAGAAGACATAATGAATGGTTAACACCTAGAACTTGGACTCAGATCACAAAACGGAAAGACCTGATTAAAAACAAGATCAACCAGATCCAGGATGTAGATCACAGACACAACATACAGCCACACTACTGGGAGGTCATCAGACACAACATACAGCCACACTACTGGGAGGTCATCAGACACAACATACAGCCACACTACTGGGAGGTCATCAGACACAACATACAGCCACACTACTGGGAAGTCATCCGTCAAGTCAAAAGAAGTGTGATACAGGATAAGAAGAAATTCATTGATGAGCTCACAGAGGAGGCAGAAACAGCAGCAGGACAGAGAAATATGAAAAGACTCTATGAGATAATGAGAACACTTTCTGAAAAAACTGGCAACCCCACACGTCCAGTCAAAAAAAAAAATGGACACACAATCCCAGGAGAAACAGAGCAGAGAGCAGGGTAGGCAGAGCACTTCAAAGAGACACTGAACAGACCAGTTCCACCCCCACCCACCCCCCACCCCCAGATATTCCATCACCAACCCAGCTTTTAGACATCAATACTGGCCCGCCAGCCAAGACAGAGGTCACCAAAGCTATTAAGTCCGTCAAGTTGGGCAAAGCAGCGGGTCCCGATGGAATACCACCTGAAAAACTGAAAGCAGACATCACACATCAACAGAAATGTTGCATCCCCTCCTACACAAGATCTGGGAGCAGGAAACAGTGCCAGAAGAAAGGACATCTTGTGTAGCGCTGCCGAAAAAAGGAGAGATCTCATCATGCAACAACTGGAGGGGCGTCATGCTGTTATCCATTCCAGTGAAGGTGCTAGCCAGGATCATGTTGGAGAGACTAAAGACTGCCCTCGGCAAGACTCTGCGTGAAGAAAGGCAGGATTTTGTCAAGACAGATCCTGCACCAACCACATTGCCACAATGAGAATAATCATAAAGCAGTCTATGGAGTAGCAGACCCCCCTGTATGCAGTCTTTGTTGATTTCCAGAAAGCATTTGACAGTGTTGACAGGGATACCATCTGGAAACTCATGCATTGATCACTACGGCTTCCCATGCACAATTTGTCTCCATCATCCAACAACTTTACGAAGATGCCACATGCCAGGTCGTACAAGATGGGAAGCTGATGGAACCTTTCTCTGTAGGAACCGGCATTCGTCAAGGCTGCTTACTCTTGCTGACAATTTTCCTGATAGTGATCGATTGGGTAATGCAGCAGTCCACAGCAGACCAGAAGACAGGAATCCAGGGGACCTTCACTAAACAGTTAGAGGACCTGGACTCTGCTGATGACATCAGTCTTCTCTCCCACAAGCAGCAAGATGTCCAAGAAAAGTTGTGCCATGTTGCAAAAGAAGCAGGAAAGGCAGGCCTCCAGATCAACACAAAAAAGACAGAGCTAGTGATGAGAGTAAACAACCGGCAACAGAACCCACTACGACTTGGGCAGGAAGACATCAAGGAAACAGACAAGTTTGTCTATCTCGGTAGTGTGGTCAGCAAAGATGGCGGGACAGACGAGGACATAAAGAGTCGCACCAACAAACCGCGACATGCCTTTATTGTCCTCAGACCAATCTGGAATTCCTCTGCACTTTCACTCCACAACAAAATCAGAATTTTTAACACCAATATAAAATCTGTCCTTCTTTATGGCTCTGAAACTTGGCGAACAAAAACAAACACCCACAAGCTCCAGACATTCATCAACAGATGTCTCTGATGCCTCATTAACATTAGATATCCAGATGTTATTCCAATGCAGAACCCTGGAATATATGGAGCGCCAAATTAACATAAACTCAAATAATTGAAGATATCTTCAATTATTTGAAGATATCATCAATTCATTTGATGCGCGCAACAATTGAATTAAAGATCTCTTCAAATAATTAATGAAATCTTCAATTCTGAATTATTGCGCGCATTAATTGAATTGATGATAGCATTAATTCTTCAGCTTAATTGATATGCGCTTTAATTGAATTAATGATCTCTTCAAATGAATTAATGATATCAACAATTGAATTGATGGAGCTACAATTCAATTGATGAGAGCAATAATTGATTTAATGCGTGCATTAAATCAATTGATGAGAGCAATAATTGAATTGATGCGCGCATTAATTCATTTGAAGAGAGCAATAATTCTTTTAGAGAGAGCAACTATATAATTAAAGATATCTTCAATTCAACATATCCAGAATTGAATTAATGATATCTTGAATTGAATTGTTGCTCTCTTTAAAAAAATTGATGCGCGCATTAATTCCTTAATATACAAAAGCATTGTAAATGATTTAAAGATATCTTCAATTGAATTAAAGAGATCATCAAATTATTTATACCGAGCTCTAAATTAATTATTGCGAGCAATATTTCTACTAAATTGATGCTCTCATCAAATGAATTGAAGAGAGCAATAATTGAATTAATGCGCACATCAAATCTATTATTGCTCTCATTAATTGAATTAATGCGCGCATCAATTGAATTGAAGAGAGCAATAATTGAATTAATGCGCGCATTAAATCAATTGTTGCTCTCATTAATTCAATTGATGCGCGCATTAACTCAATTGATGAGAGCAATAATTGAATTGAAGCGCGCATTAATTCATTTGATGAGAGCAATAATTGATTTAATGCGTGCATTAATTAATTCAATTAAAGAGAGCAATAATTGAATTGATGATGTCTTCAAATAATTGAAGATATCTTCAATTATTTGAGTTTATGTTAATTTGGCGCTCCATAGGAATAAGACCAAGCAAGTTCTAATAGACCTGGAAATCAGAAAACTGAAGTGGAGCTGAATTGGCCACACTTTTTGAAAGTGCTTATCAAACGTCACCAGACAATTAAGCCCTTGAATGGAACCCGAAGGGCAAAAGTAAAGTAGGAAGACCCAGACAGACCTGGCACAGAAGCGTAAACAAAGAAGTGAAGGCTGCTGGAATGACATGCTGGGCTGAATTATAAAGATGATCGCCCAGAACCGTTTACGTTGGAATTTAGAGTGTGGTTGCGGCCCTATGTTCCCCAGGGAACCCAGAGGATTAAGTCAAGGGAAGAATTGACTAAGGTCTGTATCATCTTTCTGAGATTTCTTTAAATCCTTCAGGTGCATTTATACACTGTACTTGATGCCAGCAAACCGTGGTAGCAGCTGTATGCTGGAGGTAACTGCTCTGTCCTTGTGACAATAGATATACATTTGGATCTGCACAGGAAATATATCTATATATGTATGTAGGTCCTAATTTACTCAATGATAACTGAACTCATATAATCAACCTCCCCATGATTGTTAAACAGTGATACAAGATGGTCGCGCAGCATGAACAAGTTGATCAAGTATGGTGCGATATCCTAGCTGGCTAGTACGTAGTACGTACTGCAACATCATCTACATCCTGTCCGCTTAGGCATGTCCTCACATTAATTAGTAGCTTGCAACAGCCACCACATTAAGGAAGCTGGGTAGGAGATATATAAGCTAGCTATAATGCAGTTCGATCACTTAAAATTTCCTTTCTGGACACCACTAAAACCTGGGAAAGTGGATCAGCATATATAATTCCCATGTTGTTTGCCAGTTCAATGAATCAGTCATGTTGTACGTACTGGCTCGATACTTCAAGTCATGCCAAGTAGCTGATTGACTTATCCTTAAGAAAATTTTTTAAGTCAAGTTAATAAGCTACTAATTCATTAAGCTGACTATATGTTGTGTTCCATATATATATATTCTCACAAGGTATATATATATGAACAGGACTGTTGCTAGTGTAGCGGTCAGCCAGGTTCAATCGCCGGTGGCCAGATAGCTCAGTTGGACCATTTGGTAGCTGCATGAGCACCTGACTAGAGATTCAGGGGGCGCTGGTTCGAATCCTGGTCTGGTGTCATTGCATTTTCTCCCTTCCTGTTACATTAGCAACTTACAATTCTCTTGGGTGGATCAAGGGCTTTGTTTTCATATGGTGTAACATCATAAACTATAAATTTCCATGGGTAAAATGATACATATATATATATGTACAAATGTATAATTCTACTTGATGTGTTCCAAGATATTAATTTAGCTCAGTCCAACAAAATTTCACATCATTAAGATATGTTTAACGAGTTTGTTTACATGGTGTAACATAATAGACTATCAAAAAATTTATTTGTATATGGTGTAACCATTGCATAATTTTATGTCATATTCTACATAAATTTCATCCCATCCGAATTATTTTTAGTACTAGTTACTCAGTTTTGTTGATCACGAGAGCGAGATCCCGCGAGAGTTCCCTGACCTTGGTCGCACTCTCTTTGCAAAAATGGCCTCGTCCTTGTGTAGGACTCTCTTGAGGAGTGTAAGAAGTCCGCTAAGAAATACACAGCGACTATTGCACACGAGTGCTCGAGTCTCGGCTAAAGGAATTAATCTTGGGGGTGGTTTAGAGGACCATTTTAAAGGAAATAAAGGTAATTTTGATTAAACTGTAAGATAGTAAATATATTCAAGTAGTCACGTAAACCACAAACTTATCAAATATATCAAAATCATAGTGTCCAACAGAGGGAAAATGTATGCACTTTCATATATTAATAGCATTAGAACCGTGTGTACATCCTAGGGAGATATTCACCTAATCCTTTTGTGCATGACCCGGTATGTTGTGGTAGTTCGAATTTCCTTTATGTTCGACGACTATAATGAAGACCGGTAAACGCAGTCGTCCTTAGTTTATTAGATTAAGTGGTGAATTTGCAGAAACTAAGTAGTAATAAGCTGAATATTGGAAGAAAGCATCGTATCTAAAGTTTTAGTATAGACTTGTTAACTGTTGTTCAGTTCTGTACCCTTCATGTAACCTTTCCACTAGATAATTTACAAAACATGGGAGTTAAAATCTCGCCTTAAAACGGAGTCCTTATTGTTATCATATTTTGTTAATCATCCCGTTTCCATACAAGATTGCACTGTATAATCAGTCCTGTCCAAATTTACCTGTGTGTTAACCTCGATCAGTACCTTTGCCTCTGACTTTCATCCAAAATATTATCCTAAAACAGGTTGAAAACACTTTCCCTACAGCAAGATATTCCTGTGAAAATGTGATTATCTCTCTCTAGTGAGAGTGAATATTTCCAGGGTTCCAACTTTGACTGAATACCTTAGGGGCCAAGTGGGCCCCTAAATAAGAAATCCTGTTAGCCCACATGAAATTTTAGTAGCCCACACATATCATGAAATTGAATAACATGGTGTTTTTTTTTACAAGAAAAAAGAAACATCAGGTCACATTGCAATTTATTTAAAAAATTAAAATATCAATATTTAAATTCTGTTTCCTTCTCTGTAATTCTTTCAAATACCTCTCTCATTTCCACAACCTAGCAACTTTATGATCTTCGCGGCGTCTGACTTTAACACATGTTTCTTCAGACTTTTTAATGTTATATTTCAAAATTTCTCAGCTTTACAATGCTGTCAAGTTTATAACTTGGGCAAGCTGTCACAACGATTGGACCTTTCGTGTCATGTTTTGTACACACAGCACGTCATCCCCTTTTTGCCGTCATCGAGTCATATTCTCCCCTTCTTTCTACTTTGGTTGAAAGCAGACGCTTTCTTTTCGTTTGAAGTAACCCTTGCGTTGTTCAACTTCTGGTTTAAATACATTTTGGAAGATTTGATACCCCAGGAATCATGAATGTCTCGCCAAGTGGCAAAACCTAAACCGGAAATTGAACTTCAATTATAATAGGACTCAGATCGGTCGGAAAGAAAAATGTTGATTGGACAAATACGGTCGCCAAGTGGGCGACGAGAACGAAAATTTAGTTACCATTGCGAGTGGGCGAGCGGTAATTTGGAACCCTGATATTTCTCAAACAACCGAGAAAAACACCCATGGAGTACACGAAGGTGTTTCACATGAAAAGAAGAAAAAGTGCTAAAATGTTTGAGACTTCTGCAAATATATATATCAAAAGAAAAACACTCACGATGTGCATTGGATTTCAGACTCCTTCCCTCTTATGCAGCAACTTTGATATGAAATTTCTTGTCTGTGTTGTCAATTTTATTTGGACAATTCGCGTCATTTTGAGTGTGTGTTGCACTTATTCAGCATCGCATGGAATTTGCCATTATTTTCAATAAAGACACCAAAACACCTGTTTATGGTAATGTTTGCTTTCTTGCTAAAGAGGAATAATCGTGCTTTAGCAAGTAGATCTCACTAAAGGGGAAGTGTTCCCAACCTGTAAAATTTTAAAAACTTGAGACAGGATATATTTCAATATAGCATTGCAACCAGTCATACATAATGGGCTACACCTGATTTCTGGCATGCCTCCTCCTCCTCCCCCCCCCCCCCCCCCCCCCCCCCCCCCCCCCCCCCCCTGAATAAGATAAGTCATCATGGTCATACATCAAATAGATTGTTATTCAGAATGACTTATTGATAGAATGAAATATAGTATGACTTGGTGCTTCTGTTAGTAAAAACTGTTAATGTCAATCCCTGTTATTTTTTTGCCTCACAATTGTATATATTGTCTGGGCAAAGTTAAATAGTATAGTACATGTCAGACTGTCAGTCCATCTGTGTTCCATCCCATTTTGGTTTCAATAACTTATTTTCAAAGAAAGTGCATATTAAGATAATGTATGTGTTCGAGAAATTTTTGTAATGTTTGTGAGAGCCTTGTCATAGCGAAATTTTCTTGCTTTGAACCAGTCTGCGAAATTAGCGGTGGTCTGAATGCCCGCGGCCAGTGATTTTCCTGTCGGACTTGTAAAATCCGGTTGGCAACAAGTCCGACTGACTTGTAAAAGAAAATGCCCGTCGGAGTTTTAATTTCACAATCGGAAGTAAATAAATATTACGCACATGCTCAAGTCATAGAATTAGAATAACTCGCCCCAAACAAAGTCATTCGTCCCATTAATTACGCATCTTCACTCAGTCTGTTCCGGATTTGTCTTGAAAATTATTCAGATTTCGCATGCGTATAATTTACTTTCATTTTCGGGTAAGTGTAATTGAGTTCAGGCATGTGGATTTCCTGAAAATGGTTGCCCGAATGGCTTGTGGTTTGCAAATCTTAATATCATTGACTGTTGAACCAGTCCCTTAATGTCTCGAGTATTTGTTTTAAGATTATCTTGGGTGCAGAAGTTAGATGCCACAAACCAGTTTATCATTGATAAATCACAAAATAAAGTTTAATGTTGCAAATAAAAGTTGGTGTACTGTACCGATATAAAAATTCACTTCATATGATATTTAAACATGGAGATATTCATGCACATATGTTGGCAAAAACATTCCAGCCATGCCATATTTGACTGAAGTGGTACGACTTTAATACTATGAGTTGGTCATGGAACTAGTTGACATCAATCTGGATTCAATTTTGTTTTACAGAAATTGAGGGTCAGGTTCCTGACTTGGGAGGACATGCTGTTGGAATGGAACGATATGAAATTTTGTGTGAAATGGAAGGCAAGGTAAGATCAAGTCATAAAAGTTATCTTAAAAGTCAGCAGTTTGAGAATGCATGCTGCGGATAAGTTGAACAGACACTTTGTATATTCTACTGCACAAATGTTGCTTTACAGTCGCCCATTGCAAGTAAAATTTTACCTGGGTCCACAAAAGTAGTTGTCCAGATTTGGGATAGCTGCTGCAGTGCTGCAGTCGACAGTGATCTGTTTTCCAATCAGGATTAACCTAGATATGGTGAAATCTTGATTCCTATTCAACAAGCCAACATTTATTTGTCAAAAAATTGAAAATGCTACAATATTATAGATCTGTTCCCATTTTCTCACTGTTGCCCCAAAAATACTGTGAGTGTCCATCGAGGCCTGTAAACAAAGCAGAGATAATCACTTGACATCAGAGAAAATTTACAAAAATATGGATATCTTTTAAATTTGGGGGGAAATTTGGAGTGCTTTGAGTCTTGAACACCAACAAAAGTAGTGTATAATACCTTTAGATGATGTGGATAAACAGTAGCAGGTTTCAAAATGGTAACAAAAAATGATGAATCCGCAGTTCTACGAAAGAAAAGACCGTTTAGAATTGTAGCTCTCTTCCAGAAATGAAAAAAAAAAAACCTTCTGACAAATAGGTCATTGAGGTGGTGTGTAAAATGGGAGGAGGGTTTTGAATTATCTGATATTATATTCCTCCTCAAAATCTTTAAAAATTGAGGCGAGCTACATTATTGAGGGTTGGGGATCAAAATTGCAACTTTCGTTATATTAATTATTTTTAATAGGGTTTTTGAAATCTAATTTTTGGATGCTTGACCAAATTGTCGGATAATTTTTGCTTGTCCCAAGGAACAATGGAAATATATACTGTCACTTCTTGTTGGTCCCAATGAATGGACAAAAGCATCGAACCTGCGAAAAACTCTGATATGATGAAAAATTGTGTGACTGATGATCCAGATGATGTATACACCATTATACATTAAAACTGAGACTTGATGTTTTATGTGTTACCTTGTCATGTGATATAATTTTGTTTGCATAAATTTTTCACTTCAGACATGTTGTAGTTACTTTGGATATCGAGTGACTTGGGGCTTGAGTCTTTTTTTAAACATGGGTCCCTCATTTTGAACCTGAGCTACTAAATAATGATTTTAGAACTTGGCTTCTAAACTGAAATGTACAGCAGCATTCCTGAAGAGATTTTCTGTTTCAATATGCCGTGAATCTAGAATCATTAGGATTTATGCTTTGAAATATTGGTGTGGTTTGTTTTTTGTTAGTTTTTTTTTTTTGTAAACTAGTTTAGTTAATACTTGTATTTTAATATCATTTTTGAATTTATTAATTTTTGTGATTTACTTAATAACATATCAAAAGAATGCATCTTTGTAATTTAAAACCAAGGACATACCTTAGTTTGAATGTAATAAATTAGATAAGTTAGCTTTGATTCACTTTGTGTATGATATGAAATTCCTGTTCTTAAAAAAATAATTTACAAGCCCAGACCATTTGAAATTATTATGCAAGCATTTTTGTGTAGTTAAAGATTCAAGTGTGTTCAAACCATGTTGATTGTGTGCAAAGGTGTTTAAATGTTATCTCAACTTTTCAAGAACTTAGGGAATTTTTTTTTTAAAAAGGGTCGATTTACATTTTTCTGATCAACAATGAATTTCTGCCTTTGTAATATGTTGATATGAATTACTCATTCTCTGAAAAAATTGACTTCTTGATAACTACTCTTTCGATTCTTTTCAAATTTGGTATGAAACATCTTTGGCTTTCAGGGCAGTGCAAAAGCTGCCAAAAAATTACCAATTTTCAAAAATCTTCTCTACAACAGCACATCTGTTAGAAAAATAAATGCATAGTCATGTAGAGCAGGAAGGCTTCTACGAAAATTGTAAATTTTGTGATCCCTGCGGTAGAGGTTTTGTGACTCCAGGGCAGGACCAAACTATTTATGTGTAAAACATTTTGAATAACATCTTTATAGCTGTTGATACTAAATTGAAACTACATGTGTATGGATATTTAGAAGGAGCAAGTAGCCTTTTACCGAAAGGAGTAGGGTTTTTGTTACTAGGGTGGGGCCAAATTAGTCATATATAGTGATTATTAAGGTCTTCGTCATTTGAAAGACTTCCTTCTAAATTGTGCTGATACTGTATAAAAACAAAATGTATATTTAGAAAAAGTAGTTAATCATAATAATCGTTGGAGTACGGAGTTATTTTAAATAAGTCTATACACTACGCCATCCAGAAAAATAGTAATCTTCTTAGGACTCGCCTATAAGTCGGACATAGAGTTTTGTTCCAAATTTTAACTCCCAAAAATCTGACTTATAGGCGAGTATATAAGGTAATAATTTTTAAAGGGGCATGGACACGATTTGAGCTGAAAATGTTCAAATTTTATTTTTCCATTTTTATTGTTTACAATGCTTAATTAAAGTTTTATTGTTTACAATGCTTAATTAAAGTATTTCTAAAGGTCAACCAAAATTTGAATATCAGATGTTGAGTTACGGGTATATGTAAGATACAACACTCGGATTTCTTTGTTATGTAAACAAGGCTCGTGCCATGTTTTTGTCTACATCAATCTAATTAAAATTAGATGTTAGATCCGCTCACATACTCGCAACACAAACATCTAAGAACATCCTGTAGAGGGTCACGTTAGAGGTCAAATGTGCAACAGCCAATCAAATTTCTCGCTTCATATCGATAGGGTATTATCCCACAATTCCATGTATTGTTTACGCAAGGAAGTGAAAAAATGGCGGCACCCACGATCGTGACTTGTTTATCGCGTGTTTTTATTTGGATTTTAAACCATGGCGACATCGGGGGATCTTTTCATGTATACTTCAACAAAAAAGACATTTAAGTATCTGTTCTTGTTCATTTTTCAAAGCCTCGAGATCAAATATCTTCAAAGCGGTTTTAATCGCTTCCATTTCTTCTTCAGTCGCCATCTTTAATAAGTAACCAAATACAGTATACAATGATGATTCTGATTGGATACCGTTATCATTTTCGTCTTTGTAGCGATTGGTTACTTTTTCATGCAAATTTGACCTCTGACGTGACCCTCTACGGGATGTTGTTAGATGTTTGTGTAGCGAGTATGTGAGCGGATCTAACATCTAATTTTAATTAGATTGTGTCTACATTAGACTGTTGAATAGAAAATAGCGTGTTTAAAACAACATGAGATGTGCCAAACACTAGAAAATATTGAATTGTGTTAAGAATTCACTGATAAATTGAAAAAATCTGCTTTAAACGAAACTTTTACTAGTTTATTTGACCTGTGTAAACAAAAACATGGCACGAGCCTTGTTTACATAACAAAGACTTCTGACCTAGCTCTGTATCTCCCATGTACCTCGACTACTGACATTGAAATTTTTGCTGATCATTAGTAATATCTTATTTAATTAAGCATTCTAAACATTTAAAAAAAAATAAAAAAGTAAAATTTGAAAATTTTCAGCTCAAATGGTGTCCATGCCCCTTTAAGTGGTAGGAAGGCCTTTTCAAGCCGTTTTGATCTGAGTTTGTTCAAACCATGCTCCAGTAGGATGGGGCCAAAATATGAAATATACAAGGGAAATCTGGGTTCATAATTGATATGCTAGTTTGTTCAGAGCGTGTTCTCCACAGACATCTGGGTCTTAGGGGGTCCAAATTTTACATTCTTATCGAATTTTATGTGGACATTGTGGCCCAAGAGCATGCGATACAACTTTTTAGCTCACCTGAGCCGAACGCTCATGTGAGCTTTTCTGATCAAAATTTGTCCATTGTCTGTCGGCAACTGTGTAAACTTTTCACATTTTTATCTTCTCCAGAACTACTGGGCTAATTTCAACCAAACTTGGCACAAAGTATCCTTGGGTGAAGGGTATTCAAGTTTGTTCAAATGAAGGGCCATGCCCCTGCAAAGGGGAGATAATCACAAAAATGCAAAAATAGGGTGGGGTCATTTAAAAATCTTTTCAAGAACCATTGGGCCAGAAAAGCTGAGATTTACATGAGAGCTTCCTTACATAGTGCAGATTCAAGTTTGTTAAAATCATGACCCCCGGGGGTAGGATGGGACCATGATAGGGGATCTCAGTTTTACATACGAATATATATAGAGAAATTTTTTTTAAAATCTTCTCAAGAACCACTGGGCCAAAGAAGTTGACATTTATATGATAGCTTCTTGACATAATGCAGATTCAAGTTTGTAAAAATCATGGCCCCCAGGGGTAGGTTAGAGCCACAATAGGGATCAGAGTTTGTGAATATAATGGGGAAATCTTTGAATATGAGCCAAGGTGAGTGATGTTGCCCATTGGCCTTTTGTTGATATATGTTTTAGCTTTATTAATGTATGCACTATGGGAAACTTATATTATTTCTTTTACAGGATCCATGGGATATGAAGCCAAGCACCAAACAGAAAGGTTTTGGAACAAGGGACAACCCCCATATAGTAAATTCAGTTTATGACAGGCGTCTTGTAGGATGTATATGTAAGTTAATTTATTATGACATAGAGTCTCTCTGATATGGAAAATCTCACAATTTTTGGGTAGATAAGTACACAGCCTGCAAAATTGTGTCGATGGTCGAAAAGTTATTTGGTTTTAATCTTTTTCTCCAGAACCACTCGGCCAATTTCAATCAAACTAGGCACAAATCATCCTTGGGTGAAAGGGATTCAAGTTTGTTCGAATGAAAGACCATGTCCCTTTCAAAGAGGAGATAATCAAGAAAAGGCAATAGGGGATGAAATTTTATATGGAAATATAGAGGAAATTAATTGTTAAAACAAATTCTATTCAAAAGTAACAGGGCCACACTAAATCAAAACCATATATGCAAATGTTCGCAAGTTGTGTGGATTCAAGTTCTTTGCCCCTATTATTATAACTGAGGGCATATTTTGTCCTCTCTGTCTGTCTGAAACTTTAACCTTGCTCATAACTTGCAAGTGGTAAGTGATAGGGTTTTCATATTTCATATGTGCATTCATTGTGACATGATCTTTTCTTTTGAACCAATGTTTTTAACCTTGTGACCTTGACATTGGAGTGTGACCTACTTTTAAAACTTATTTAATATTTCCTGAACTATTTAAAGTAGTACTTTCATAATTTGGATTCCTTATGGTAAGGCCTTACATTTTATACATCACTTTTGACCTTGGCCTTGGAGTTGGTCTAAATTTCAAAACTTTAACCTTACTCTCATGTCGGATGTGTCATATATACATACTCTTTGTTCTTAATAAAGTTTTCAGTCCTTGACCATGGACTTTGACCTACTTTTAAGAAAAAGTATAACAAACATCTCCTGAACTATTTAAGGTAGGGCTGGCATAGTTGTATATATATTCTTTATGACAAGACCTTTCATGTCGATACCAAGGTGTGTGACCTTGACCTGGATTGTGACCTACTTTTTAAAAATCTGATCTATTCAATATCTCCAGAACTATTTCAGGTAGAACTTTTATATTTAGAATAGTATATAGAGTTTTTATGGCAAGACCTTTGATTTTATACCATGGTCTATGTGACCTTAACCTTCTCCCAGAATACCAAGGTCATGTGAGTGATATTAGTGTTGTGATAATTCATCTTCAGTTATAATGGGACCCTTTGAAATTTTTCATGGGAATAAAAATGGAAATAAATATCTTTTTTAAAAATCACAACAGTTGAACAACAGGACCAAGGTAATTCAGATAAGCGATGTGGCCCATGGACCTCTTGTTTACTCTCATGCAATCATTTTCCTGCCATTGTCTCTATATAAATAAAAGAAATTGTAATGTAAAAATGACATATGTATGTATTTCAGTCATTTTGATAACAATCGGCAAATATGACCTTGACAGCTAATATGCTCCTTTAATATAGGTAGTGACTGTTCCATCACCAAGTGCCTGGCTTTAGAAGTGAAAAATCATGGGTCTTTCAGATTTGACCTTATTAACAAAGGTTCTGTGTTACTGTAGGTGTTGACACAATTAAGAACTCTCAGAGTTGCAGCCCTGGGCATCATTCATGGAGCTGGTGACGTCTCTGATGAGTGAAAAAACCTCAAAAGCTAGAAAAAACATATATACAAACAAAACCAGTAAGCTAAAACTGGAATGAAAGTTGTCTTGCATACTAATGAACTAATTGTTCAAACGATGACCCTGTGGGTAAAGATGGAACGAGAATGCAGATCAAAAGTTTTGCTTTTTTAATGCCACTTCAGATGATATGAAAATTGAGTCCAGACATGCACAGTTAATTAGTTTCATTATAATTACCCTTTCAGTTTGCAAAGTGTAATGTGTTGTTTTGCTTTGTTATCCAGGTGATGAAGATACTGGACAAATTCAGTACTTCTGGCTATACAAGGGAGAGCCCAAGCGGTGTTACTGTGGTCACTTCTTTAAAATTAAAGAAATTGGATCCTCCGATTTCCCACAATACCCCAGGGATGAATTGATTGCCATGGAGCAGGATTAGTGCTATTTAGTCACTTAAATGCATACATGAACTTTACAGGAATAAAGTGTTTGAATATGTTGTTTTTGTTTGAAAGGAAAGAGATGTCTATTGGAAAGGTGACTTGAGTCCACGACATTGTATTAAATAAAGAAAACTTAATATCTGGTGTTTTCCTTGCTGTATAAAGAGGATTTTAGAATGACACATACATGCCTTTTCTAGTAACTGACATGATGAATTCATTTGCTAATCCCAGCAGTCTAGTTCAATGTAAAACTTATACGGTACCAATTTTGATGCAGCAGATGCACATTTCGACAAATAATGTCCCTTCAGTGATGCTCAAGCTGAAATTTTGGAAATTCGAAATGACAAAAAAACTTGTAAGAGCTAAAAGGAAAGCTACTGTAATCTTTAATTGTGCTTACTGTATTAATATAATTAGCATGCTGTATATCAATGTAGTTGAAGCAAATCAAGAAAGAATTAAACATGAATTGACAAACACTAAAACTGCTAAGAAACACACCTGGTACCCATTTCTCGAAGTGGTGTAGATTTTGGCGCAAGTTACACCAATATTTAGACAGGTTTAAAATTTAACATTCCCCACCCCTCTTAGATCCACTATAACTTTTAAGAAAATAATTGGATCCTCCAGTCACAACAATATGCACATCTACAAATGGCAATGAAGCATTGTGCAAAGTTTCAAGTCTACCTGATAAGCCACCACAAGAAGCCCGGAAAACTGTTTGACCTATTTTTAGCCCAAAAGTAGGTCAAGGACGGACCATTCCAGCTGAATTGCAAACAACTTGTAATCCTCCAAAAGAAAGCCTGTGACTAAAGCTATTTTAACATCCTCCACCCCTCTCAGATCCACTATAACTTTTAGGAACATAATTGGATCCTCCCGTCCCAACAAAAGGCAATGAGGCTTTGGACAAAGTTTCAAGTCTATCCCATAAGTCGTATAGGAGGAGAAGCATTCACAAGATTTTGTAACAGACGGACGAACAAGAAGAGGGGGACATTTGTACAACTGAAAATGACACATGTAGCATGCACAGGTGTAGATCCAGAAAATTTTTGAAGGAGGGGTTTTCAACCCTCTGTACTTTTTCTGTTCAGAAACCAATATGTGAAAAATGTTCAACTAAAGAGAGGGAGATGCAATCTCGGTAACCTCCTCTGAATCCGCCATCGATACGTGCATATTTTATCGATACACAAGTAAAAAATACGAGTATAAATAACACTCTGTATACCTTTTCTACTGTTCACAAACGAAAGTGAACATTAAAACGTTAAAATGTAATATAATTTGGAGGTTTTTATCTCTCACTAACTCACCGTGGTTATTATTATTTTATTCATTTATAAAGCGCAGACTTACATATACTTTCTATGTGATGGTTGGGTGTTTTTTTTCACTAGAGCGTGATCGATGTCAGATGACAGAAACGTACCGGAGTTTTTAACCACCCCCCACCCCCCATTCGCATAACTATTTGAATTTAGATTTTTATCCCACATCGATCTTTTGATCCCGCCCCTAACCGACCGCCTCCAGGCTGGTAATAAGTTTTGATTTAGTAAATAAGCCACAAGTGCTCATATATGTATACTGTACGAAATTAATCTCGTAGCTTTTTTTTCCAAAAATATGGAAAGGTTTGAATTTATGATTAAATCATTTTTCACTTGCATGACGACCCCCCACCCCCCAAAAAATCTATTGTAAAAGCTTAAATCTATAATAGTTTTAACAATACTTTTGTTATTTCATTATGGATTTCAGAAAGTGGATGAGAAAAAGAAAATATCACAAAGGGAAAGATTTGAATTCTATAGATATATGCAACTCCAAAAACGCCGAGAACGAGGACTAGCATTGTAGAATAAAACCAAAACTATCAATCAGATGGTTACCTGTAAAATTACACCATTACATAAGAAAAACGATCCCTTATGTATATCAAATTATAGACCTGTGAGTGTTCTTCCTGTTTTTTCTAAGGTTTTTCAAAAGGTGTGTGAAATACAACTGTATGATTTTTTTGATAAAATTTTCAATCCCTTCTTGTGTGCATTTAGGCACGGACATGGGTGTCAGACCACGTTGCTCAGACTTTTAGAAGACTGACGGGAAGCCTTGGATAAAAATTATTATATAGCAGCTGTCCTCATGGATCTTTCAAAGGCTTTTGATTGCCTACCTCATGCCATTTTGCTTGACAAATTGTCAGCTTATGGAGTTTCAAATCATTCGGTTTCATTACTTAAATCATACTTATCAAACAGAAAACAACAAATAAAAGTTAATAGTATCTTGAGCGACTGGGCTGACATCCAAAAAGGGGTTCCGCAAGGTTCTATACTTGGACCTCTTTTATTTAATATTTTCATAAATGATATATTTTTGTTTATAAAAGAAAGTTCTCTGTATAATTATACAGATGACAATACTTTATCCTTTGGTAGTCCAAATTTTGATCTACTTATTTCGACTTTAGAGTCTGACTCAAACCAGCTCATTGACTGGTTAAAAAGTAACAAGATGCAGGCAAACCCTGATAAATTTCAAGTCTTGACAGTTGGGAAGAAAACTTTTGAAAAATCTCCGTCTGTAAATATGCAAAATTTTGAACTAACTTGTGAAGAAAGTGTTAAATTGCTGGGGATTGAGATTGACTATCAATTAAATTTTGATGCTCATATTAGTACAATCTGCAGGAAGGCATCCCAACAACTGAATATTCTTAAACGTTTAGGCCCATTTTTGAACAGATTAAGCAAACTTACAATTTTTCATACTTTTATTCTTAGTAATTTTAATTTTTGCCCTTTGGCCTGGCATGTTTGTACAGAGAAAAATTCCAAAAAGATAGAAAAAGTGCAGGAAAGAGCGCTTCGCTTTGTATACGATGATCTCAACAGCTCATATGAAAACTTATTGATTAAAGCAAAGGTGCCTTCTTTGCAGATTCGAAGAATGAGAACTATGGCGCTTGAAACTTTTAAAATTTTGAATAAACTGTCGCCCTCATGTCTGCACAATCTTGTACACACAAGAAATTCAAAATACTCTTTTAGATACAATAACATTTTGGACATTCCACAAGTCAGAACATCAAAATATGGCAAGAGGTCTTTTAAATTTGCTGCTGCCACACTGTGGAACAGCCTTCCGGACCATTTCAGGACTGAAAATAGCTTCTCTCAATTTAAGAGCTTAATGCAGTCCTGGAGTGGTACTAAATGTTGCTGTTCTGCATGCAGATGATTGTATTTTCTGGTTTGCTCCTTTCAGTTGTAACTTTCTTTAGCTTATAATATTTATTTAAAATAACCATATTTTTAGAAATCATCTAGTTATTTTTAAATTCTAAGTTCTGTGTCTTAATCGTATTTATAAATTTTTACTCAACCATGAAAAATTAATATTTCTCCCTGTTTGTTGTATGTCATACTGCATGTAGATGTTGGTCGTTGGACAGAGAGGCGCTTGCCACCTGATCTCCGGCTAGGATCTATATGAAATACCAGATTGCATGAATCTTAAATATTGCTGCATGTTGTTTTATTATTTTAATGTTGATGTATATGTTTTATATTCGGTAAAAAGCTCTATAGAGCTTATGTTATTTGTGTTTTATACATGCCGAATTGAAATAAAGTTTTCTTATCTTATCTTATAAAATGCGAAACGAAATCGAAATGAAACGAAATCTACCGAGGCGAAACGAAACCTACATAAATGGGTGCCCTATTTCATACGACATGCCTGCTGTTGTAGGCACGGTGAAATAAATACAGTACGTATACTTTGGAGTATTTCTAAGAATTCATAATTTTCATGAATGTACGCTATACACGTACAAAGATTTATTTTGAATTTTTAAACGATAAACCATGCATGTGCTTTAATTATGATATTACAGCTTGGAGATAATGAATTTGTTTAAAATCTGACGTTGCTTTCGTGATTCTTTTGCCACAATTTATGACGTTATAAGTGTAACATAAAGTGACACCAGTACCGTGCGCTTAGTGTGAGCCATTACTTTTTGTGTTTATTTCATTAGTCAAGGGATCAAATAGAAACAAACACTTTGAAAAGTTCCAAGAATCTGTAAAACTCTACCACTAGCCTATTATACATATATTTAAGAAAGCTTGAGTAGAGTTGAATTATACCGGCATTGTTGTTCTGATGAAGAAGAACATTTTGAAAGGTCAATACTGTATTACTACTATATATTAGTATTGTCGTTATTACCCCCTCCCCCCTAAGGAACAGGATGTACCTCCTTTCATTTACCCCCCCCCCCCCCCCCCCTCTCTCTTAACATTTAAACACCACCACCACCATCCCTTTACCCATATATTTTTATGTTATAATGAGTTCATTAAGACTTTAAACTGTATAGGAGAACAGTTACATAAATGTTCCGAAAACGGCTCATCAAGTAGAAAGGTCACATTTTTACAAGGGGCAAATTAAAGAGAAAATTAGTGAATCTCTTATATTCACCTTTAGATGGATATTTTGCTATTATTTCTACTTGAAGAAGGGCATGACCCTTCATTAGAACTTGGCAAACTTGAAAGCCCTTTACCCAATGTTGTTTTGTGCCAAGTTTGGTTGAAATTGGTCCAATAGTTCTGGAGAAGAAGTCGAGAGTGTGGAAAGGTTACAGACGGGTAGACGACGGACAATAGGTGATCAGACTTTCAGATCAGGTGAGCTAAAAAGTTTTAGGAGTGCATGTTAAAAATCAAACGTTTTCCAGAATATTCTTCGTATGGGATTAAAGTATGATGACGTTGTCCATCTGTCAGATTCGAAATAAATTCATCCTTGGAGAAATTTTGTAAACGAATATGTATGAATCAAAGTACTGACAGTACAACTGGGAGTTGCAACCCCCTGGAATAGTTACGATCATATCGAAAACATGTTCACGTCTATTAATCCACCAATAACCCGAGAACAGTTGGGGGTGGGGGGTGGAGGTGGGTGTTCCTCTCCAAAATCTCTAATTCAATTGAAAAATCTCACTTTCTCCTAATGAGGTGTTAAGAATCATGTCTAGTGAGAGAACGAGTTGATTCCTTAGTAGAGGCAATCGGCAATTTGGAATCAGGGGTAGACAATCAACAGAGTTGTACATAGAATTTAAGTTTTACTCCACTATCTGTATGAAAAGTTTTTTTTGTGTTAATCAAATGGAGAGAGACAATTATGATTCCTCGAGTCGTACGATAAATACTTATCTGTTTAACTAACAAATTCTGAGTTGCCCATATAGGTGCTGTTTAACAAGCACGAAATATTCTGATTTTACATTCTAAATATATGATTGTTTCATATAACATTCGACTGAGTGATATGTTTGTTGAATAATAAATATTTCCAAAAATCCCAATCATGGGAATTCGGAAATTAATTTAGGATATAAAAGAAATGAATAGCCAGAAAAGGATTAATTTCAGAATGGAAAGAGTTAATATGTATGGGAATGGTCCGCCGTAAACATAGCCGGAATGAAAAGAGGGGGGGGGGGGATCTACTATTATGGTAAGTTTTTCCTGTGGGGTCATCTGGCTATAAAAGGGGGAAATCTTACCATATAGCCACATTTCCACAGGGGAAGACCTACTATATCGCCATTATTTTTCCGGGGATGGGGGGCTACTATATAGCAATTTTTCCGGGGGGGGGGGGGGGGGGGCTAGGGGGGAAGGCTACTATACAACACCGTCATTCCCCAATCAGTATACAAAAAAGCTGAAGAACTGTTGTTGTAAATAACTGCAGACTATACTGTCCAATGTTAATTAAAATACATAGAAATTAATGGGTTTTTTAAAAATATATATCAAAATTTCATTAACAACTACATAATTAATCGCTTTGCGGTCTGGCTCCAGACCAAATCTGATTGAAATTATTTCCTCAATCCGCTCTTTGTTTTTTTGTTGTTGTTGTTGTTTGTTTGGTTTTTGTTTGTTTGTATTGTCGCTGCCTCGTGTAGATTGGCTTCATTGAAGCCCCAATTTTAAGTTCACACCCCCCAATTTTCCTGTATTGTGATCAATGGTAAGCCGTCTGTCAATCCAACATGTAACAATAGATCTCGGGTGGAGTGACGATCGCAGTGGGTGGTCTAGGAGAGGTGTTTTGATAACAATAACTGACAATATTTACTGGCATTCTTTAGATCTTGAGGAAGCCCACGCCACCGGAGTTTTGATAGCATTGACCTGACCGCGATTGCCATTTTCTCCTAGTTCAATTGTTTGTTTTAAAAAAGTCCTCTGAACAATGCAATTTTGATACCATTGTATTTTTTTCCTTTATATACATGTACACAATCAGAAATCAAACAATCATTTGCACATTAACTCCTAAAACTTGTAACTTATTGCAATAATTTCAATTGATAATTTATGATAGCTTTATAACTATAAAAAGGAAACTATTCATTGAGGCAATGAGAATTAAGAGAGAGAGAACGAGGGGGTGTCGAATGTGTGTCAGCTCATTATACAAACACATATGACCACAGAAACTCTGCAGATGGCCATGAGACACTTCCTGTGTATATTAGAAATCAAACAATAATTTGCACATTAACTCCTAAAACTTGTAACTTATTGCAATAATTTCTATTGATAATTTATGATAGCTTTATATCTATAAAAAGAAACTATTCATTGAGGCAATGAGAATTAAGAGAGAGAGAGAGAAAGAGGGGGGTGTCGAATGTGTGTCAGCTCATTATACAAATATATATGACCACAGAAACTCTGCAGATGGCCCTGAGACACTTCCTGTGTATATCAAAATTATACACAACGCCAGGTAGATGACGGTAATCGGTAAGCTCCGCCCACACCCTGTGATCCGTGAAGAAACCGTACAGCATTTGGGGGGGGGGGGGGGGGGGGGGGGTTCGATTTTTACCTTGAATTAACCAATTAATATGACCATAGAAACTCTGCAAATGGCCCCGAGACACTTTCTGTGTACACAACGCCAGGTAGATGACAATGACCATACATAAGCCCCGCCCACGTCCTTTGACCCGTAAAGAAACCGTACGGCATTTTTTGGGGGGTGTTTCGATTTGCCGTTGACCAGGAGGAAACCAGCACAGCTTTTGATAACGATTGGGATATAGCGGTCTCTTATTCGAGCTTATTCAGAACAAAATAAATGATTGCAACTGATGGAACTACTACATCAAAACTGGTTGAAATAAAGGCAGGTGTACTTGAAGGTAATTTATTATGACCACTATTCTCTTTTTAACGTCAATGATTTGCTGTGTACTTAAAATATATGCTGACGATACGTCACTTTGTGTTATTATTGAAAATCCAATATGGAGTCTCTGCCACAAGAAAATCGTCTGTGCCAGTTGTACACTAAAGTGCGACTCACTTCTTCCAGCATTTGAGCAGTTTCTATTGGGGATTTCCGAAGTGCGACACAAAATATTCTGGCCATTCGCTGCTCCGTGATTTTTTTTTTTTTTTTTTTTTACCTTCTGTAATCGTTTTCCATTAAACATTTTGCCATGCGCCATTAACCAATTTTTCGGTTTTAATTTTTGAATTTTCTTTTTTGATATATTTTATCATATCTGAATTTTCTTCAGTATAATTAACAATCTAATTAAAATCAGATCCTATAAGATATACGCTCACTATCGCAGAGTATACGGCGCGGTCTAAGAAGTCTGATTTTGATTAGTAAATGTGGTATACCAATCGATCCACAGACACATGGTATACGTAATACCAGTCCATCCCCAGACGCAACTGGTAAATGTGGTACGCATTTTTCATACCCAAAATTGCATTTTGAAAATTTTATATCAAATACGTCTAGGAGAATTAAAAAATTCTTGGGCATTTTAATCAGGTTCACAAGCGTGTTACAAGCATTGCAATGATACCCGTGATATGATTTTACTCAATTTATATCAATGTTAACACCACTAAATGCATCAATCTTCTTAGAACTACTTTTAGAAAACAACAAGGAAAAACAAAGTTTTTACCGGTATAGATAGTATTGACTGAATAGGCATGCTTCATACCGAAATCTAATACATGTAATGAGCATAGCCGCGGGGCGAAACGATACATGGGACACCATGGTCTTTGTTTTGATTGGTTCCGGTGTTCAAGTGCCACAACATTCTCTTCCACAGAGTTATTGGTCCTTTCTCTCCCTTATATAAGGGAGAGAAAGGACCGATAACTCTGTGGAAGAGAATGGTGCCACAAATCTAGACCTGTGTGTGGCGGTAACAGGTCGTTCCGTCCCCCAGTCGGTCCGTCCCAAGTCGATCCGTGTTCATGTTTATGTAAATCCTAGTTAAGGGTTGTATAAACAATTTTATTTACACGTTTAATTTCGGCAGTTATCTAATTTTGATAACTATAACTGCAATATTGCAATAAAACTTCCCTTTTTCTTAAGTAATAATCATTTATTGTATCTTTGATAAAAAAAAAAATTGGAGGGGCCGAATCGACCATGGGACGGACCGACTGTGGGACGGAACGACCTGCTACCATTTGATTGAAAAATAATACAGGGTAACCATAAAGACATTAACTCTTGGTGACGGAGGTTAGGCTAAATAAATATATTTTGTAACGGAGGGTTTAGATTTAAAAAAAGAAAAAAGAAAAAGCAACTTCAACCACGAACATACGAAATATAATAAACTTTTAAGTATATAAACACAAAACGTAAGAGGATAAACATGAGAATAACCATTTTTTTTTTATTATCGAAGTTGACAAAATATTTTCACATTTCATTTATGATATGTTTTAGTGTGAAACATTTAGAAAAAGAATAACTTTATTGCCAAATATTCATTTGCAGAAAAGGCGATTATTTCAGGCAACGAAAATATAGAAATTTCTTTTAATCAATATTGCATCAATATCATTTCTATTCAAAGTTTGGAATTATTAACAATGTTGCTTGATACTACGTAAAACAAAGTTTCTTTGGGGGTGAAGATTAGAGTATACAAATAGTTGCTTTATTTTTCATGACCATTTGCTTAATTAATGTTGTACATAACCTCCGTTACTGAAATGTTACCAAATGTAAGTCAGTAATTTTTATTTAAAGTCGGCGCTGTGTACAAGTAACAATAACATGAGCTCTACAGAGCTCTTAAACCGACTATCACAGACAAAATAAAATACAAATATCGTAAGGTAAGCATGCAAAAACACATACATGAATATATATTTACCCGCATACTATATAAATAAACAGTTTCAGAAGTTAAGAATTAAATAAAAATCAAACAAACGTCTTTCACTATAAAATTTAAGCACATAATTCAAACCACAGCAAAAGAATTGTTTTAGTACTATAACTGTTATAATGTGAATTAAGGAAAAATATGATAATAACAAGATTGCTACACGTAGCCATGTCCCCCACCGCCGCAAAAAAAGTTGAAGCACAAAAGTCCCATAACTCCTGTACTAAAATTTGTCGAATCAAAATGACAGCGAAATGTGATCAGCTACATATGTAGTCTGGCGCATGCCTGACCCAATTTCCGCTACGCTACATTAGCGTAGCGGAAATTGGGTCAGGCATGCTCCAGACTACTACATATGGTGACTAACATTCCTACAAAATTTGAACAAAATCCGTTGAGCAGTTTCGGAGGAGTTGCGTCCACAAAGTGCCCCTATGGTGTAGCACGTACAAATTCAACAAAGTCCCATAACTCCTGTAAAAATTGTCGAATCAAAATGGCAGCGCAATATGATCAACTACACATGGTGACTAACAATCCTACAAAATATGAACAAAATCCGTTGAGCAGTTTCTGAGGAGTTGCGTCCACAAAGTGAAGTGGGACGGACGGGCGTTGCGGTGGGGGACAATAAAATAAATAATATGCCTATATAGGAGTTTACAGTAAATAAGTTACAAAATATGCAACCAAAAAAAAAAAGTTTAGAAAAATGAAATTAAAATGACAAATTAAACAAAAAGCAAAAATTGGTATTAATGCAGATGAAAGGCTGCAAAATTTGCATAAAACTAAACAGCAAACTAAAACAGTATATAAATTGAAAAATGAGATTTTCTTTCACCCATACACCTCCACACCGTACGTGTCCTCGACAGGAGCTGCATCTGTAGTTTTTCCCCCGTCCAAGTGTCTATGAAAGTTCTAAATTGACTGAAGAAGGAGATTTCCTTTATATGGTTGGGTAAGGATTTCCACAATGGCGGCTGCATACCGTGGCTTACCACACCTAGTAGTTCTTGGTCTTGGAAGTTCTAAGGTCGATCTTTTGGTATATCTGAAATTATGTTTCGTGTTTCTTAGCTGGACCAAGTCTTGTAGGAACAATGGACTTTGCTTATTTATAATTTTAAAAACTTCAAGGACCATGGCTCTGAATACGCCAAAAGGTGATTTTGAATTTTCACTGATAATAAATTATTTCACGTGTGATATCCTGTTTCACTGATAATTGGAGAAGGAAACTGTTATATTGTTTTGTCCTAACTATTAAGTTCATATTTCAATAATTGTACTTGGCAATTGGTTGAATTATACGGGAATGACTGTTGCTCGTTAAGTACTATGACAGAGGACAGGATCCTGTTCACACAGCTGCGATCATTCGAACTCCGAACATCGCTCGGTGTTTTCTGTCAAGTAAACAAACCCACGAGCAATGTTCCCATTAGGTAAGACCGTCAACATTATATATAAGTTTTTCAATTTGAAATGATTTCAGCTTGATCACATAACACCTAGTCATTTATACCTCTGCTTTAACGGGTATAGTGGGTACAACACATCGTTCGGCCGGAAAAAATTCGATATTGACGGAAAAGACCGAGCAATGTTCCGATTATCAATCATAGTAAAGAGTTATTTCCCATTCAAGAACTCTTTCATGTATTACATTGTAAACATGGAAAATGTCTACCCAAATATTTTTGTTGTGTAAAAATATACATTACTCATTGAAACGCGCAACAAATGTTTGTAGTTGAAGTGTATCCGAAATTATATGACGATATTTGACCATTTGTATTTAGGATCGAGAGAATGACACCCGCATGAATATATTTTGGCGTCTTTACCATAAAGTTTATGGTGTCGTCATCTGGTCGATCAGAAGAGTGAATTTGTAAACACAACAGATCAAGGTGAACAAGTGCATCAGGTAAGAAGAAAATAAGGGTTTGTGAAAAACGTGTTATTAAAATTAGAAACCTTTGTTTTCAGAAAAGTGAAGTTGATAAATTAGGTCAAAGGTTCGTCCAGTCAACCATGGCTTACAAAAACAGCTGTTGGTAACACGAGATCATCTGTCCATTACCGTGTCTTATCAGCACAGTAATAGCATTCTGGAAATACATGTAACTTCCTTTGATCAAGAAATGATGCGAATTTAACTTGATAAGTAGGAATTGGGGAAATTGCGTCTCGTTGCTAACATATATATAGATCTATATATAATATTATGTATCTGTGCAGTAGTTCTTGAGAGATGGTCAAGCAGTTAGCCTGAATGTATAGAATATACAGGCGAATCATTAACTGTAATGCATATGAAAGTAAACAGATATTTTTATTTTGTACTTGTTACTTCTCATTTACTCATTTGAGTTGAGTTTAATGTTACTGTGTTTCAAATAAATCTGATGACAGCTATAGGTAGCTTTATGGTTATCTGTACACAGGCATAAAACTAGAAAGGTTATTTTGTTTCAATCAATTCATTCCTTGATTGCACTTCTAGATATATTTTGATTGGACATGTTACTGAATCTTTTGTGCGTTTATACTACTAAACATGTCCCATCTTGAACAGGATTAGCTTCGAGCTGCCACATTTTAATTTAATTCATGGAATCTTAATCTGACTACTATATTAATTATAAATGATTGTGGAATATGAATTGTAGCTCTTTGAACATATACTATGGATATATATATTTTTGGGATTATTTGATAATGTCCAAAGGACTCCATGCAATAGTTACTATTTTCTGGCCACCTAAATTACATTTTGAGATATTTACACCAGTATAACACTTGAAAATACCACATTGAAATTTTATTCCTTTTATGATGTCACATTTTAGTAATGATGCCAAGAAAATGAGGTAATTTCATAATTTTCTTAATTTAGTATTTTTCTTCTTCTGTTTTTAGCAAAATTATATGTATCGGTATTTATTGGAGAGGAGACACTGTTTACTGATAATATTGTAATATAAGAAAGGAGAAAATCTATGGTTGGACTGGGAATCGAACCCGGGACCCCTGCATTACTAGTAAGATGCTCTAACCACCAAGCTACCCAGGCCAATATCCACGGTCCATATAGCCAGGCCTAACTACTCATTTTTCCTCCCTTCTTTTAAAAATTGTCTTTACCCTTGAAGACACATGGCCCATATTCCTTTGCCCCAGGGAGAAGTTCCTTTAGAGGACTAGGAGTGTTTACGGCACCAGATGTATATAGGAAAGGAGAAAATCTATGGCTGGACTGGGAATCAAACCCGGGACCACTGCATTACTAGTCAGGTGCTCTAACCACTGAGCTTCCCAGGCCAGTATCCAGCCCTACTACTGTAACAATTTGTGAAATGAAAATATTAATGAAATATTTGTGAAATTGTGTCCAATAATGCAAGTGCTTTTATTTTATTTTTGAAACAAAATGTATATGATATTTTAAACTTTAAAAGAAGAAAGAGGTCATGAAGGCCATCATTTTATCCAGAGAAATGCTAGTTGTAAAGTAAATCAAATGTTAATATTAAATTCCTAATTGAGTGAAATAGACATTATTTTTGATTTACCTAGTAAATAAATAAATCACTCCACTCAGGGTGTAATTATTGACACCTTAAGCAGAGCTTGCCTGCCATATTCAGACCAATAAGTAGTCTAATTGGTGGTATCCATGATAATTCACTTAATAGGCTTAATTATGAGTGCTTTCTCACAGAGTGAACAGTGTCTAAAATAGGAGTGGATAGGGATGTCACCTGATATAAATGAAAGAAGAAACAATTCAATGAATGTAGTAATGAATTAGATGTAAATGAAATTGATTCTCTAGGAGCAAGGATTCACCATAAACAGGTACAGATACATTGTTTTAATGCATTTGAAAAATGATAATGAATCATTTACAATTGAAAGATTTGCTATATCCAAATTTGTTGTATCAAATTTTTAAAAAATGAAATACCAATACTGTTCAATATAAACGCTTAAATCAATGTATGATTCATTGCTTCGATTTTCAGATCAATACGTTTATTACAAACGTGTTCAGTAAAATACATCAGGCTCGGCCTGCACTTATTATTTTTACCTGCATGAGGGACAAAATAGCATCAAATAACATTCAGACTGTCGTTTGCCTAGAGTCTGATGAAAATAATAATGAACTTTATCGGTTTGAATCACAGAGCCAACAGACATCCTACCGTTTGGCAGTTTGGAAACATTTTGCTTTTAAAATTAAGATTGTGAAACTTGGTAATTAAATTTTTCTTCAATGTTATTATTGGTTTCTTGAAATTGTATCATATATATTGAAAGTATTGAATCATGGCATAAGTATTGCAATATGTATTGTATCGTGAAGGGAGCGTATTGTTTCAGCCCTATAATATCTGTAACTTTGCTGTATCCATGTATTAAACTTATTTTACTGTAATGCATACGAGTTGAAATACACAGGACTAGGCCTTTACTGTATATATATTGGATGAGTTGAAATACACAGGACTAGGCCTTTACTGTATATATATGGTATGAGTTGAAATACACAAGATAAGGCTTACCTCATCAACAGATGTCTACTAGGTGGTTTCGTTCCGATTATCTGTTCATCTAAGTGGTTTGTTTTAGTTACCCGTGTGTCCATTGTAACTGGTCATGCAGATTGATCAATTTATGAATAGCATTTTGATTAAGCAATAATCATCATTTTTGGTAAAATAAAAAATTCTTGGTCTAAACATTATATTTGCCAATATAACTTATCATTGGGTCAAATGCTGTCTGACTTGTTTCATACCGATTGTTATAGGCCGTTTTTGGCACACTGACTTCGACTACGGATAACTCCGTTTTCCTGACCAAGATATAACTGTGGCAGATGTGACTGGTCGACAGGGTATGCTTACTCCGCCTAGGCATCTGATTCCACCTCTGGTATATCCAGGGGTCTGTGTTTGCCCAACTCTCTATTTTGTATTGCTTATAGGAGTTATGAGATTGATCACTGTTCGTTATCTTCACCTTTTGTTATAGATAAAATTGCTTATAATATCGAAGTTTCACATTTAAACATGTTATATTAAAAGTTAACACATTTTTCTTATTTAATGAATGAACAGAGTGTTCCACTGCTTTTATGTTTAATTTGGCTTCCTAGACAAATAATAGAAAGCTTAAATATGTGTATTCTGTGGTTCACTCGGATAATGCACTTGCATAATGTTACTTCACTTTCGGCTGATGATAGCAGATGCCCCCCCCCCCCCCAAAAAAAAAAAAACCCAGCCATTTTCCAAAAATGGTTCCAATGTCTAAAGATATTGTGTCACAGGGTTTTCATCAGCATTTACCATTAAAAAATGTTCAATTGTTTATTTACAAAATTATTATTATGTTAATCTAGGGAAGATAACACAAACTGTTTACTGGTTCGATACTGATTTCATTAGACCAAATATATTGAACAGAAAGGGGAAAATGCAACAAATCAGACCGGGATTCAAACCCGGGCCCCCTGAATCTCTAGTCAGATGCTTTACCAACTGAGCTATCTGGCCACCAGCGATCAAATCCAGCTAACTTCTACAGTATATTATACATTTACTACTTAAACCTGTCCAGTTGAAATTCTTTATGTCAGTAATAACATTATGATATAAACACGATAATTTGACTTTATCTAGAACTTCAGAAAATTTTCTCCAAAGAAATGTTCAAAAATCCAATGTCTGACATTGGTAATTATACCCCCCGCAACAAGTTGTGGGGGGGGGGGGTATACTGGAATCGGGTTGTCCGTCTGTCTGTCCGTCCGTCTGTAGACGCAATGGTTTCCGGGCTCTAAAGCATTATCCTTTTCACCTACCGTCACCATATCATACATATGGACTACCCATGGGATGAAGATGTTCCCTATCGATTTTGGGGTCAAAAGGTCAAAGGTCAAGCGCACTGGACATCGAAGTAGCAATATGGTTTCCGGGCTCTAAAGTGTTATCCTTTCCACCTACAGTCACCATATCATACATATGGACTACCCATGGGATGAAGATGTTCCCTATCGATTTTGGGGTCAAAAGGTCAAAGGTCACGTGCACTGGACATCGAAGTAGCAATATGGTTCGGTTTGTCATGCCATTTGTTTTTTACACTCAGAAAAGAGGTAGTTTATACCTATTACCAACACCCTTTGGGAGATTGGGGTAAGCGGGGGGTATTCTTAGTGAGCATTGCTCACAGTACCTCTTGTTTGGCACAGGAAACACTGCCCCAATCAACCATGTGCCATGTTTTGACATGTGTAGACTACTGTTTTAAAGGAGTTCTGCATAGGTAAGTTAAAGGCAAAACCACTCGACTATAGCTCATTCTTCAACCATTCATAATTTGACATGTTAAAACAGGGTGAAACCAACAAGGGTGAATCCACTTGGGGTAAAACCACCCAATTCCCAAAACCACATGAGAACAAGAGAGATTTCAGTTCTCATATGAAATTCACACGGTTGCGTGCAAGTCAATTGTGCGTCCCCACCTTGGTTTTAAACCCTTGATGTCTCCAAAACTTTAAAAGAAAGTCTATAACAAATAAATGAGATGTGCCACTGGATTTTACCATTACATTATATTAGTCCTTTTAGTGCTGGTTAGCACATAAGGCCATCACCAGAGCTCTCCCCTGCTGTCTGTCTTGGGGCAAATGTTGGATCTGTCCCCGTGCCCATCCCTGTTCCTTCATTTCTTTTTCTGTTGTACGATGCCATGTCACTCTTGGTCTTCCTCTCTTCTTCCTGCTGGAGTCCATCTCATTGCAACCCTTGGGATGGAGTCTGGTTGCATTCTTAAGACATGACTTATCCATTCCCATCTCCTTTCTTTTACCACAAGGAAAAGAGGCTGTGTGTTGGTTTGTCTATAGAGCTCTTCATTGCTGATGGTTCTTGACCAGAAGATAAGCAAGATTCTTTTGAGACATCTGGTCTGGAAGACATTTATTCTGTTGGTATTAGAAGATGGTAGAATATTCTTCCATTCTCTCCACAGTAATTACTTTATCTACCTTAGATAGTATTGTAAGAATATATATGGCATTCGCCATTCACAATGTGTTGGGCTTACCAACTTTAATAAGGGGCAGATAATTCATTGATTACTTTCACTTTTCCACAATGAAAATTCAGTGTACAAATAAAAGAAAAATTATGACTATATTTTTTAGTTTTTCATAATTTGTCTCTATGTTCGAATCTTCTCAAGATCATTACAATAATTTGTGAAACTTAATATATATAAGTTTGAAGTTTTGAACATGCTCAAAACTTTCTGGCGGATAGACTGGACTTCGAAACAGACAAGAAATGCAAAGGAATTGAGACCAACGGATTGTCAATTTTGTCATGCATTGGACATCCGTTAGCTTTATCCAGTGAGGTGTGACTGCTAAAAATATCCTCAAAAACAAAAACTCAATCCGATGAAGGCAATTCAGGTGAACAGTGTGGTCCATTAGTCTCTTTTCATTTCAGATTGATCCAAGATGTTGTTCGTCTTCCATGTTGACACGGGAACCATGATGACCTTTGACATGGGTCTCCTAGCAGGAAGGTAATAAGTTTTCAATGCTTTCAAATTTACTTAGAAACAACAAACATAGATTTCCACAGTTTTTTTTATCAAAATTTTGTCATAAGCATGTCTGTGTATCTAGCATAATTATTTATATGCCAAGTAGGCTAGGCACAGTCTACTAATTTATTTCCCATAAGTGACAATGTTTTGCCTCGTAGCTTCTTCCCCAATTACCAGACATCCCTCAATTTATGAAAAGGTCATCAAATTTTCTCTATTAGATGAAACTCTTATGGTGGCATGTCAGATTCATTTTCCAGCAAAATGTATTGCTTTCTGAAGGAAACTCCTGAAACTGAAAGGAAGGCTAGGGGATTTTCCTATTTTGGTCAAATTGGAGAAGGTTTGTGCTAGGCAATGTTGAATTAATCCTTTTATTCACATGATACTGTTGAATCATTTTAATTGATGGGTATAAGCAAAATTTTGCTGTTTCGTGGGGATGTAATTTCGTGGGCAAGCGATACGATGTTACTAGGAGAGATAACTCTACTTTTTCCCTTATCATTAGGGTCTCACTTGAAATGTGGGAGTCCTGTAGGAATCACATTGTTTGTTAGGGCATCTGTCTGTCTGTTTGTCGTCAGTTTTCAAATTTTGTTGATCAATAAATTTTGGGACTGCAGTTCATATTGCTTTGTTTGTCTGTCTGTCTGTATGTATAGGACAGGATAAGTTGAAAAGTTTTCAACATAGCCTACAAAGGTAGTAAGACACCAATAGATTTTGTTCTGTCTGTCCAGTATCACGTTTTTTTTTTCAAGATATAGCTTTCATTAGGTCACCTGAGTCACTCAGGTGAACTATTGCTATTGGTCATCATCTTTTGTCGCACATTGTACATTAACAATTACATTTTTAACTTCTTGATAACTACTCTTCCATTAATTCTTTTCAAATTTGGTATGAAGCATCTTAGGGACAAGGGGGACATAAATTGTAAATTTCAGGACCCCTGCACCCTGTGGCCTCAGGGGTGGGGCAAAATTTTTCAAAATTGTTCTTTTCAAGAACACATCTACATATATGTATGAGAAAAACTAAATGCATAGTCATGTAGAACAGGAAGGCCTCTACCAGAAGTATAAATTTCATGATCCTCAAAGTAGAGGTTCTGACTCCAGGATGGTACTAAACTCTGTACATAGTGTTTATGTGTAAGACATTTAGATAACATCTTCTTTAATGCTATTGATACTGAATTGAAACTAAATGGATATTTAGAAGGAGCAGGTAGCCCTTTACCAAAGTTGTGAATCCGGATTCTATGGGTAGGGGTTATGGTACTGGGGTTGGGCCAAAAAACAGTCATAATGTTAACAATTTAACATTTTGAATTTCTTGATAACTAACTACCCTTCCAATTCTTTTAAAATTTGGTATGAAGCATCTTGGAGACAAAAGTGACATAAATTGTAAATTTTAGGACTCCTGCACCCCCGGGGTCCTAGGCGTGGGGAAAAACTGCCAAACATTGACCAATTTTCAAAAATCTTCATCATCTGTAAGAAAAACTAAATGCATAGCCATGTAGAGCAGAAAAGCCTCTACGAACTTGTAAATTTCATGATCCCAAGACAAGATGTTTTGGTTCCAGGGTGGGGCCAAAATGATCATAGTGAATATTTTCTCTATCATTTGAAGGACTTCTTTAATTTTGCTGATAATTTATAAAAAACTAAATGCATCTTAGGAAATGCAGAAAGGGATTTACCAAAATTGTGAATTTTGCAACCCCAGGGTTTTTACTCTATAGTGGGTCCAAAATATTCATGTAGTTTGAAGATAACACATATTAAGCAAAGTCTTTCATCAGTATGGGTATTTTGGGGAGCATTGTGTTTTAAGAACACATTTTATTTTATTCTGTTGCTGAATATTACAATTTAGCTTCTGATCAATATGCAGAACAGGAAAATTGATATAGATTCAATAGCCCGTGGGGCTAGTAATACTTTTAACTAATAATCAGGTGACGGATAAGGCCTGTGGATCTTTTGTATTTTATTAAAAAAATAGTTGACCATTAAAATAAGACACCTATTAATATATTTTGGAGTTATCAGGTCAAAGGTCGGAGTCACAACAAACCTTCAGTCTCTGACTTTACTTTTATTGTGATAAGTTGAATAGTTTTCAACAAGTAGGAAGCTTTATATTTTACAGAAAAGTCTACCGGTAGGTCACAACAGACCTTCAATCCAAGTTAAATACATTTTCATTATGATATAATATTATGAAAAATTTTCAACATACAGCTTTCATATTCTACAGAAAGGTAGCTGTTATTGAAAGAAGACATCTATAAGATTATGGGAATCTGCCTGTCTGTCCATCAGCACTTTTGTTGAAACTTGACATCTTTAACATTTTTCAAGCTTTCATATTCTATGATCATTAAAAAAGGATACCTATAGATTTTTTGGTCATGAGGTCAAAGGTCAAGGTTACAGCACTAAGTTTACTACACTAAGAGCTGTTATGTTTTACACGAATGTAGTTGATCCTGCGGTCAGATCTTGGAAAGGAACAAAATCACATATCTCAGACAAACATGAATGAATTCTGTGTCATTAGCACTAGTACATGTAATACATAAATTAAGATTGGTGGGACCCTTTTCTGACTGAATCAGTTTTCTAGTTAATATATATATATGCACATAGAAGAGTGTAACTCGGGTAAACCTGTTTTGGCATCTTTTCATACATACTTGAACCAAGCTCAATTGTGCTTCCAGTGTGGCAAATTTACAGAGAGTGATTAGCCAAGCATGTCGTATATCAGAGGAGAAGCAGGTACTACTGATCAGTGGGGGAGAGAGTCTGGACCCGAGCATGCAGGTCCACAAGTACCATTCAGGGACTGTAAGTATTTCAATACCTGTGATAAGGTAGCTCCAAGTAGCATTCTGAAGAAAAACATGGACTGCAATTTTAATCTTAGCTTATTCAAAGATTTCTAATTTTGCTTATATCTCAGATAGATCTAGTGAAATTTCATGAAATTAACAGTAAAATTTAAATTTTCAGGACACAAATCCAATTTACCTGTTCAGCAAAATGGCAATAGAGGCAGCTAACCCTCCATATCCTAGTGTGCACTATGGTATAGGTAAGTCTAAGTGCTAGGCATTGCTGATGACAAAATCACAAGACAGAATGGTTAAATATCATAGCTTGTGGAAAATCGGACACTTCTAAACCATTTGCCATAATGTTTTTATTATACTCCAGACGTGGATATTCCTAGTCAAGTTGAAGGTTCACTCCTTCTGCCCCCAACGTTTGGAACTGTTGTGGCCAGGTCTCAACTGGCTATAGTAAGTAATTTTAGATCAAACTAACACCAAATTTAGATGAGTTACATAGCCATATAATTTGGAAAGTTAAAAACTGAAAACATAGCTTTTCATTATAATGAACATTATAATTAGCGTAACTTTTCATCATAATATAACCATTTCTAATCAGATATAGTTGTATATGCACTGAGAAATTATTCATTCCTGTTTTTTTCTAGCAAATTCATGAAGTTGATAGAGAGGAAGAGGAGGCTTGTGAGAAGCTGGTCCATGACCAACATCTACAACAGCAGGGCTGGGCTGCTGTTGTGGCAAACATGGAGGACATTACTAGGTAAATTATTCCAAGATATCATAGCTGGTAAACAGTATGTCCCAAATCCATCACACCTGACTGGCAAAAATACATAAAAGTCCATGCTATACATAGAAAATATTACATGCTAAAATACATATTGTATTTCATATCTGACTGAGTGGCTCCATATCATATGAATTTTAGCATGTAATATTCTATTTATCATATACTGCATTTTTATATACTTATAAATAAATCTTGTATACATGCAGTAGAGTGTTTTTGAGGGGGGTGGGTAATCTGATATAGGGTTTGAGGGCTGATTTTACATGTAGCCTACGTTGCCTACCTTAATAACTGGTTAATACTTTAATACATTTATTTACTATAATGATAAAAACTTGAATAACAACAGTAAAAACTTAATTTGATACATGCATTGGTTAACTATATTAAAAACGTTGATATTATTTATATTGTTTTACTACAGTAAACACCTTGATACATTGATTTACCATGTAAAATGTTGATACACAGATTATTACAAGCGAAGATGCAATTTCCAGACTGATATGCATTTTTGTAGTCGGTCTGATACGTGATATGGATTTTCAGACCAGCTATCAATATTGACTATTGTGACGTCACCCATATCACGCTGTGCAAAATCTGCATATTCATTACCAAGTATATGATAAAGTATCATATTTTTAATTGTCCATTGTGTGGTTGAAAACTCTATATGTAAATTGAATGAAATGTATCCACAATGGTAAGAAATGATTTTTGGATGATATCTCAAACACCATTTGGAATTCATTAGTGAAATTTCACTCAAAGAATATCTATTCCAAAAGGATGACCTCTATAATGATATAAATAGTAAGTCTGTTTATTATTCCATTGCACTGAACCAGGAGGGAATATAGCAATGTAATGCAACACAGAAAAATGAGGTGTATGCTTTTACAACACTTTTATGCTGTTGTTGATTGGTTTGATGTAGAGTTCTCTTTGCTTGGCAGTGCCCTGAAAAACAGATCGGATGTATTCTCAGAAGCCTACACCAGTTACATGTTGTATCGTGAGGATTACATAACAACTCTCTCCAGGTCAGTAGAAGTTTCTGTTCTTATTTGTTAGTTTGTCCACAATAAGTACCCGACAGCAGACTGCTCATTTCAGTAAAATCTTATGTAGAAAGGAAGGCATTTGGTCAAGGAAAATTGATTAGATTTAAAGGTCAAGGAAAACTTGATTAGATTTTAAAGGGTATCTTAACAATATATAATACAATTAATCAGTTTGTATCAAATAATTTGGTTTGGTTAGTTCAGTACATCAGCTTGGTTAGCTCAGCATTAAGAGTACATATTAAAGCAGGGGTCAAAGGTTCAATATCCCTGTACAGCTATGATATCATTTTTATGTAAACTGGATGGTGGGTTGAGCTATTTTCTTTACCAGGTGCTCTCTAAGTTTCCTTATTCATTCCAAACTGTATTGATTAGATGGTACACTCTGCTGACTTATCATGTAAAAGTGATCATTTCAGTCAGTGAATGCTAGGGAGTAGAGGCACACAATGCTTGTATCAGTGTATTGATCCTAAAGTTCCACAATAGATGTATTAATGGTAATAAAAATTATTTTCTACTGTTTTGAAACAAGTTAGTATTCCTTAAGTGATATACTTTTGAAAATGTGATTAAAGGGGCAGAAAATAGTCAGTATCACATATACTTCTTTAAATTTCTCAAGGTTTGTGTTTACAACAAATCTGTAATTTTCATCCTTCAAATAAATGTCAATATTGAATAATGATTTTTGTCTCGGTTTATTTTATTTTTGTATGTTATTATTAAAGGACACAACGCATGTTTCTAAACTTTTTCATTTTTTCAACAAAATTAACTCTTTTTATGCCTAAAACTACTTTAAATGTGTTTTAAATGAAATATTTTGCGTAGTTTTCGAGTTTGAAAGCGATGAAATTCAAATCTTGCGATATGGATATTTTCTTTCGCTAGTTTACGCGCCATTTTGTGTGACGTCATATGCGCCCTCGGGTTTGAAAACATCTATTAGCCATTTCCTTATTGAACTCGTAGCATCTTGAGTGCGCCGTGCTCCCACTTCGTACTTCCTAAAGACGTGCAGATCACAATTCAAAAATAGTAATAAGATTGCTTTATCAAAATAAAATAATGTGATTACCACTTTAAATTTGAATATTTTTATTGATTTGTGTGTGTGTTGTCTTTTTCTTTCTTTCCGAAATGCACGCGTGACAATAACTTGGCGTAGGGCCTAGTTGTCAACAATTTAACGTATCATAATTTGTCTAATCCAAAAATAAATAATGATTGCACTGTTTATTTTAGAAAAACAGCGCCAATTACAGATGTATAAAGGAATAACATCCCCAAACAGTTTGTAGACAGCGACCCATATAAACATTATTTACTCACAATTTTACCGATTTCATACACGCTTTACTCGCTATATTTGGGTATTTACATCGTTATATGTGTGCACTGGTGGCGAACACATATAAAACTCGGACAATTTATCAACATCGATTTAAATGTTGCCCATGGTAAATTAATTAGGCCCCTAAAAGTTTTTAATAATATCTCGCAGTACTTTCACAATCCGAAGGGCGCATGTGACGTCAATGTACCACGTGACTACCTACCTAATTAACTTGACTTTTTGAAATCGGGGCTTAGATTTAAGTCTGTATTGTGGTTAATTATCGCAAAATTTCGGCGAACGAACTATTACAATTAATTACTATAAGCATAAAGAAGACAAAATGCATGTAGTATTGTATACTTTGAAAACATGAAATATGTCCTTTAAGTATATAATGAACACAATGATACATACCTACAGCCTATGATCAGTCCTCCAGCTACTAGTTGGGTTTTGGTTTGATATGGGATGTGTCAGTGTGATAGAGAATAGGGTATCTATTATGCTCTATATAGTGAGATACACAGTACTTTAGCTTACCAATTGCTTGTGCTTCAAGTACACATGTAAAGTTTGCTGATGAAGAAGTATATTTTTTATGTAAGAGCTTTGTCTCATTTGTCTTGTACTCATCAAATATTCATGACACCTTGTTTTTGTTTCAGTGTGGCATCTTCGGTAGATCTCCTTTCAAAAATACCAGTTTTACCCTGTCTTCTGTATCCTGTGGAGGAAGTTTCCTTGTCAAATAAAAACTTGTTTGATTGGATAACTACACAGGTAAAAATTTTAAGTCCTACACCATGAATCAGCAATGCATCTGGATTCTTAACCAGTAATACAATTGAAATACTACATACAAATGAAAAAAAAACCACCTAGATTTAGCATCAATATTTGTTAAGACAGTTTTATGGAGTTACAGTATCATAAAAGATGATTGCATGATCAGAACTTGCTAGAAAGTTGTATGCAAATTATAATAATCTATTATACATATATATATGGTATTGTTTGTTTTGTGAAAATACTATGATTGTGAAAATTAATAAAAACAGTAAAATAAAAAAATTGTATGCAAATTCTATAGGCCTTAGTATGATATGCCAGTTTGTATTTATGTGATTATTTTGTTTTAAAAGGATCCCAAGCACAGCTTACACGACATGGTACACCAGTGTTTGAAAGCCACAGAACAGTTAAATCAGCTGATACTGGATAACCTTATGTTGGAAGTTGAAGACACCTTCAAACAGGTGGACAACCCCTGCATGAAGGAGGTCAAGGGCATTGAGGATAGGTTGTATGGCTTGGACCAGATATTGAATGGAGCCAGGAAAATTGTACAAGAACAAAGTGATCTGGCACAGGTCAGCAAAAAGTGTCTTAATACACACGGAAATGTTTACTTTAAATGATGTTGGATCTCGATAAATTATGTACCAATAAACAGAACCCAATGTTATTTCGCTATCACGCTGTAGTGAATTCATATTTACCATAAAGTAATGAATCTAGTATCAATGGATCTTGTGAAAAAAAATGGAGCAAAGCACTTACATTGATTATTTCTTTACTGTGCAGGCATTATACCAGAATCAGACACGGGTCAGCAAGCTAAGGGACACCTCCATCCTCCCTGATCTGTGTAACAGTCACAAAAAACAGTTAGTGGTGATGGTCAACAACCACAAAAAGCTTCAGGAAACCAAGAAAAAGTGTAAAATGGCCAAAGAAGAGCTGTCAGTGAATCTTCACACCAGACTGAGGTAATGTTGAAGATGAAATCTGTAAGTTATTTTGATAGATTACTGCAGTCTGTTTGCATGATAACCAAAGGACTGTTATTTGGGCCTAATTTCAAGTACTTTGGCTCGTAAAATTCGCCTGCAATAAATGAAAAAACAATAGAAGGTAAAATGTTTCTTTTTTTATGTCACTTGAAGAGAAATGGATAAAATCTTGTCTTGAATATTATTATGCATAAGAATTGAAGTTTGAAAAAAAAAAAATCTTCCAAGATTTCACATGAATTTTCATGTAAAACTCTGTTGCTCAATATGGAATACATGTATCATGTTCTAACATTATTATTTGATAAAATACAGACATCTAGTTACTAAATTTCTTTAATGCAATAACTTTAACACCCATATGTTGGTAGATGGGTGATGCTGGTGGAAAAGCGGATCTGTGATGTGGATGGGAAGCTGATGATTTACCACGATAATTTGAAACGACTTAGAAAGAGGTTAGACATTCTGAAGCAAATCCACAATGCCCCACAGATGTATGCCAAACTAGTGGTAGAGGTGGTCCGAAGAAGGAAGTTCTCTACTCAGTTCTTAAAGGTGACTTGATACACATCTTTGGTATAACTGTATATTGTTTTGTTTGTGATATTAAGTGACAAATGATGAAATACATATTATTTGTTTTCTAATCCATGATTTTAGTGGGCATCACATTTAGCTGTGGAATCGCAACATGTACATGAAGATGAAGTAAAGAGAAGGGAAGCATTCCAAAGAGAAGTTGGTATGTATAACACAATTTCATTGCAATACACATGTAACTGAGAAATTTAGAAGATGTTCATTGTACTAGTGTTTTTGAGATTATACCAACAGTGTATTTATGCCCCCTTCAAAGAAAGGGGCATAAGAAGGGGGCATAAGCTGGTACATCTGTCGGTCGATATGCTGATCGGAAGGGATTATGTTGTTTGACCATTTACCATAGAGCCTTTTGTCCAATGGCCATCACACTTCCCGACTGGTACATGACCGCTATTGATTTTCAGGTTTAAGGTTTTCTAATAACACCAGTCACACTAAGAATTTTTAGCCATACAGTAAAACATGCTGATAATGAATTCTCACTTACTTGTTCCCTCTCACTTATTTGTTCCCCCTCACTTATTTGTTCCCTCTCACTGTTCCCCCCTCACTGTTCCCCCTCACTTATTTGTTCCCTCTCACTGTTCCCCCTCACTTATTTGTTCCCTCTCACTGTTCCCCCCTCACTGTTCCCCCTCACTTATTTGTTCCCCTCACTGTTCCCCCCTCACTGTTCCCCCTCACTTATTTGTTCCCCTCACTGTTCCCCCTCACTTATTTGTTCCCCCTCACTTATTTGTTCCCTCTCACTTATTTGTTCCCCTCACTTATTTGTTCCCCCATGAGAGGAAAATAATGAAAATTTTATTGGATATAATTAAAAGTTTGGTTATTACGAACTGTTTTTCACTGGCTGGATGTTCGCTATGACTATGTTTTGTTGTATGTTTGGAGACTTGTTGTATGTTTGGAGATATGGGCAAAGCTTGCATCCGTTTTCTTTAGTTGGTTTGAAGTGAATGATAAGTAATGGCTTTATTTTATTGTAGGCAACCATTTTCTTCAGTCACTTTTCAATGGACTGGAAGATTCTCCTTCATCTTTTGCTGTAAGTTGTGAAACTATTTTCTGGAATTGACTTCATATTTCTAATATCAAAATTAATGCCATCTTAACTTTTCTGCAGACTGAGAAACCAAAAGTATTTGATCAACACCTGCCCCCAATTACACCAGATGATGTGACCATGCTCAGAAATGAGGTTCCAGAACTTGCCAATGATCTACAGTGAGTCATATGCTTTTGAATGAAAAAAGATTACCAGCAACTGGGAGGGGACATGTATTTATACTTGCTGAGAATCGTTACACACCTTAAAGAACTGTTACATTACTTCACGAAATATTATTTTCATTGCTTTACAGGGTTCCTTTGGATGTGTCATTTTTGATGAAGGATGTGTTTTTTGAAAGGTCACTGTTTAAGTTTGATGAGGCATCTGGTCAGAAAATGGCTACCTCAGACATTGAGATAATCGACAACTGTGATGAAGAAACCTTTTTGACAACAGATCAAAGTCTTTCATTAGAGCATCAAGTTGCTAGCAGTGAGATGGATCCAAATCTGTTGTTACAGATTCAGAAAGAAAGTTGTGCAGACAAACCTGAACTTTTAATGCCAAGAAGTCTTTCAGAAGAATTGACAAAACAAATGAGAATTTGCAGTAAAGACAAAATACCAAGTGTTGCAAGTGTAGATAATTTTACCAAAACTTATCCAAGGGATAGTGCAATAAAATTTGAAACTGATGATAGTGCCAAAAAGTCTATGTGTCATGTGGAAGCAACCAGTGAGTCCTTCGGAACTTCAACCTCCTCAGGAGAACATTTAAAATCTACAGAGAGTGAATTGTCTGAACAAGAGAAAACGTCCGAAAGTGCTCCTTCTGGGAAGAAGCGAGTGAGGAGACAGACAGACCAAGAGATGGAGACATCACAGGAATTCACTACAGCAGATTTCTACATTGAGGATTCTATGCCCTCCTCAATAGCAGACTCTCCACCGAGTAAAGGAGACAAACAAAAAGCAAGACCATTACTCCCAGAGGAGGAAGTGAAAATTTTGGAGGTCAGACTTCAAGCTTTGACTTGTGAGCTAGAGGAGTCTAGAGGTAAACTTGAAAAACTTGTGAATTTATCACAAGAGACATTGAGGCTGAAATCTGACTTGTTGGATTTGCATACATGTGTTAAAGAAAATAAAAATGTTGTGTCATCTGAGATGACAAATACACAAACCACCTTGCTGAAGGCTATTACAGAAAGTCTTCTTTCAATTCAACAGAATTTTGACAAAGCTAAGAGAGAGCTAGAGGAGGAGAAAGAAAAATGTTTGGAAAAAGAGGAAATAATTGCTCAGTTTCATGAAAAGGAAACACTGTTTCAGAAGAAGCTCTCTGAAAATGAGTCTGAAGTTTCAAACCTACATAATACTATTGAAGGATTAAAACAAAATTTGATAGACTTGGAAAATGAAAAAGTAAAAGAAAAGGAAACTATCGAAAAAGAAAAGGAGAAATTGATAGAAAAGCATAAAAATGAGATTGAAGAAATCAACAAAGAAAACTCACTTGAACTGGAAGTTGAGCTGGATAAACTAAGGTCAGAGTTTCAGGAACAGATTTCAGAATTGGAAAACAATGTACATGAACATGAAGCTGTTCAAGCCAAACTTAATGAAAAAATCACCAGTCTGTCAACAGAGAAGAGCAGAGAGGAAGAAAAGTTATTTTCTCAATTCCAACAGGAAAAAAATGACATCACAAAGATACTCCAGGCTGAGTATGAAGAGAAATTGAAAAAGGAAATGCTGGAATGTAGAACATCTCTGGATGCTAAACACAAAGAAGAGACCAAGGCAATGCAAAAATTGCACAATGATGCACTGGACACTATGATAAAGGATCAGAAAGAATTGTTAACAAAGGAGAAGGATGATGAACTTGAAAAACTCTCTGAGCAATTGAATTCAGAATTTGAAAAGTCATACCAAGTATTGAAAGAAACTATTGAGGAAGATCATAAAAAAGCTTTGATAGATTTCATGTCTCAAAGTGAACAAAAATACAAGGAGGAAAAACTTCATAATGAAGGAATATTTGAAAAACAAATTGATGAACTTCAACAAAAGCTGAATATATTTACAGAGAAAAAGTATTACCATAAGGAGTCACAGACAACTTGCAAGGAAAGCGCACAGCAAGAAGTCCAAACAGATATACTAGATACAACCCAAACAGCGATACAAACAGACCAGTGGCGAGGAGTAGAGGTCAAAACACAGACTGAAACTACGCTTGTGATGCAACGGGAGGCTCAGACAAGCCTATCTCTGACTATTGGAATGGAAGTAGATACACAGACAGAAATGGCAGCAGTTGTACAGCAAGAGGCCCAAACCAACTTATCCATGCAGGATGGGAGAGAGAGAAACACCCAGACAGATAACCCAGTGATCGTTCAGCAAGAAATACAAACAATCCTTTGTATGAATGTAGAGGAAATGGACACAGAAACACAGACTGAAATTACAGAACAAATCCCTCAAGGAATACAAACAAGCTTGTCTCTGGAGAAAACTTGTGAGGTGTCAGAAATGGAGACTCAGACAGACAGTAGACAAGTCATACAGCAAGAGATTCAGACATCTTATGAAGTAACAAACAAAGGAACAGAGCAAAATGAAGAAAAGGTTATTCAGGAGAAGGAGATTCAAACCAATGCAGGTGACAATGAGACAGCTATCAGCACTCAGGAACACAGAAACCAGATGGCATTTTTGGAAGTAAGACTTACAGCTGAAAAAGACAAGGTAGGCTCTTCCAAATATCATGCATTGAAATTGTATTGTATTGTAATATGAGACTGTCTTTGGTAAAACCAGGTAGACAGTCACTCTATAAATCAATTGTAAGGGGGGAGAATTCTTGTCTGTACTTGCATTTAAAAGAATATATAAGGAAACTCTATTCTGTATGACAACATTCATGATAGGAGAAAATCATTACAGTTCCTACAGGAACCAAAAAAGTTATGTGACCTGATATTTTATGTGCCACCTATATTGTATATAGGCAGTGTCCGACTTTTAATGGAAAGCCTCTTATAAAAATGTATGTACGAAGTATGTATGCCATGCAGAAATTCAAAGTGATATACAGGTGACTCTCAATGGCTCAAACTTTGATCTCTCAAAGTTCTTGACCTCTTTATGTGAATTGACACTCCCAATTTGTTTCCTCTATATAACTAAGCAAATTTTTTGTTGATCTCTTGAACTTTTAATCTCTTGATGTGAAATTTGGGTCCTATAAAACATATTTCTTGTTTTTCACTCTTGATATCTTGAAGTGGTGGTAGCATCATGAATCAAACATCATTGTGTCCACTTGGACCTTACCTGAAAAATGGGGAATTTCTGGGGCTAGTATGGCCAAGTTTACATAGGGGACACAACACCTGAACACTTGTGCATCTTTATGTGGTAGATATTGTCAGTTTTAATGTCACATCGGTGTTTCTTTTCAGGGGTAGATACATGTAATTGTTGTGTCGCCTGCGTTACGCAGTGGCGACATATAGGGATCACTATCCGTCGTCCTGCGTCGTCGTCTGGCGTCGTCGTCACAAAAAATTTCTGTCACAGTTTTCTCAAGAACCACATGGGGCAACTCCCTGATATTTGGCACAGAGCATCACTGTGGCCAACTGTATTGTGTAAGACATTTTCGAATCTGTCGCTTATCAACTTCCTGTTTGCTGGGACTTAGAATTTTTTACAGCAAAAAAATTTCTGTCACAGTTTTCTCAAGAACCACATGGGGCAACTCCCTGATATTTGGCACAGAGCATCAGTGTGGCCAACTGTATTGTGTAAGACATTTTCGAATCTGTCGCTTATCAACTTCCTGTTTGCCGGGACTTAGAATTTTTTACAGCAAAAAAAATTCTGTCACAGTTTTCTCAAGAACCACATGGGTCAACTTCCTGATATTTGGCACAGAGCATCAGTGTGGCCAACTGTATTGTGTAAGACATTTTCGAATCTGTCGCTTATCAACTTCCTGTTTGCCGGGACTTAGAATTTTTTACAGCAAAAAAATTTCTGTCACAGTTTTCTCAAGAACCACATGGGGCAACTCCCTGATATTTGGCACAGAGCATCAGTGTGGCCAACTGTATTGTGTAAGACATTTTCGAATCTGTCGCTTATCAACTTCCTGTTTAGTGACAAAAACCATTTCAATAATTTACTTTTTCAACATTATACGTGATATATTACATATAGAATGAACTAGCAGGCGACACATGTCTTCCGGGGAAGACTTAATACTGCGTTTAGTTTTAACGATGACTGGATAGTGGTATTAAAGGTTTATTTTCACTTGACAATGAGACAGCAATTTTCAGAAAATAATTTCAAGACATGCCATTGAATATTCTCATCCTTGGATTCTGTAAATATACACTTCCAGTTACTTTAAAATCTAACCATAAATGTCGGACCTTTAATTTCTGGATTTAATCACCTTTGAACTCTTGATCTCTCAAAGTTTTACCAAGGTTCCTTGAACTTCAAGTTATCTCGAGTCACATGTATTGTCTGAGGATGTTATTTTAATTGAGAATCTAAACTTTCTTGGCAGTTTTGTCAGTTGGGCATTAATTAAATCTTAAAATGTAAGCTAAGTGTAGACACATTGCATTATTTGAACACTTTTTTCCCCTACAGGCTCTGATAGAAATGAAGCAAAAGTGTGAAAGAGATATTTCAGAGATAATCAGCAAGCTGGAAAAAGAAAAGTCAGATTCCCTGACTGCCATCCATAACAGTTTACAAGCTGAAAAACAGGTTAAGAATTTATAAGTAAATGATCACAGAATGTTTTGTTGTCAGGAAGGAATTCTTGTTTGTAACTAATACTTCTTTGTAAATTACAGGTAGCCTTTAATGCAGCTGTGATAAAACTGGCTCAAGAGAAAGACAAAGTTATAGAGAATCTTAGAGCAAAGGAAAAAGACATGCTAGAACAACAGTCTTCTGATCAAGGTACACATACATGTGCTTGATAGTTACAATATTTTGTGTAGGCCTTAAAGGTTTTGAATTGATGAATTTAAGATAGTTAAATTGTTAATCATTGTAATATTTTGTAGAAACTATTCTGAAGCTGAATGAAGAGAGAAGTAAATTGGAAGACATCAAAGCAAGAGCAATGTCTCGTCTCACTGATAAGGACAGGGAATTCAGGTAACGCTTTTACAGTCTTTCTTTTGCTCTAAAATGTGTACTGCAAGAGCAAATGATAGGCATCAGGAAATGTACCAGTTTAGCTCACCTGAGCTAAAAGCTCAAGTGAGCTTTCTGATTACTTTTTTTTTCTGGCTGTCTGTAAACTTTTAACATTTTCAACCTCTTCTCCAGAAGCACTGGGCTAATTTTAGCCAAACTTGTCACAAAGCATGCTAGGGTAAATAGGATTCAAGTTCAAATGAAATGCTACAACCCTTTTTGAAGTGGAAATAATTAAGAATGATTAAAAATTGTGGTTGTTTTTTTTTTTTTTTAAATCTTCTCAAGAATTTCAATCAAACTTAACACAAATCTTACCTGGGTAAAGGTGATTCAAGTTTGTTCATATGAAGGGCAATGCTCCCTTCAAAGAGGAGAAAATCAAGAAAAGGCAAAAACAGGGTGGGATAATTTAAAAATCTTCTCAAGATCCACTATGCCAGAAAAGTTGAAATTGACACGAATCTGACGTAGTGTAGATTCAAGTTTGTTCAAATCCAAGAGCCACAATAAATATCAACATTTTATATTGGGATATATAGAGGAAAAATCTTCCTTCTCAAGAACAAGAGGGTCATGATTACTCATATTAATATGCGAGCATCCCCAGGTAATGTAGATTCAAGTTTGTTCAAAAAGTGGTCCTTGGGGCCTCAATTGGGAAGTTTTACATGGCAATGTATATGGAACAAAAAATCTTCTCAAGAACAACAGGGCCATGATTAGTCATATTTCAAAATATGCAAGTTGTGTAAATTGACAAATTGAAAGTTTGTTCAATTCAGGGTCCCCAGAGGTAGGGTGCCCGGGGCCACAATAGGAGATTGAAGTTATATATGGAAATTTACAGGAAATTACAACAAATTCTTTTGAAGATTAGCAGGGCCACACTATATCATATCAAATGATTCTAAGTTATTGTAGATCTTTATTGCAAATTTTATCCCCCCCCCCCTCCCCCCTCCCCGTGATCAGAGTTGAATGTGTGTGTTATTGTTTTTGGTCCAGTCAAACTGAAACACAAACCTTGCTCATAACTTTTGAATGATACATGTTTCTTGTATGCATTTTTTATGACAAGGCCATTCTTTTGGTACCCAAATTTTGGACCTTGTAACCATGACCTTGGATTATAACTTACTTTTAAGAAAATTTAAGGTAGGGCGTTCATATTTTGTATTTATATTCCTTATGGCAAGACCTTACATTTCATCCCATGTTTTGTGACTTTGTTTCATGGTCATGTCATGACCCTTTAGGATTAGGTTGGGGGCCAAAATATTAGGGTCAAAATTTTTCATGGGAATAAAGATAGCAACTATTCTTTTAAAAATCCCAACAGCTTAACAACAGCAGGTCCAAGGGGACTCAGGTGAGTGAATTGTTTTTTATTTTAAAAAAAGTAATCGTAAACCTAAGTAACATTCAACTCGGGATATATTGTTATACACTCTTCTTCCTAGATGCATCATCTGACAATGGTTGAACATAGACTCCCAGTATGCCATAATTTCACAACATTTAGTCCTTCAATTATGAAATGAGGTCATTGTGACCTACATTTAGTTGCAACTTACCCTTATTTGATGATTTGTTGATTCTAAGCTTCATGATGTGCAAAATATGACTGGGGGGTGAAAAGGCTATTTAGATGGGCTTGATGAAAAAAAAAAAATCGGAGAGGGCTACATTATTGCAGCTACTGCAAGACCAATCATGGATGATGAGTAATAGATATAAACCTACAAGAAAAATGTAATGCAAATACTGCTGTCCTATGTAGATATATTGTAGATTATCGAAGTGTATGTAATTAATCCTAAATTTAGATGGTAGAAATTATCCCAGTTTTTCTTTTTCAGTGCTGCGAAGCGTCAGTTAGAAGATGAGCTAGCCATGATACGTCAACAGCTCTCTCAGTATCAGTCCCAACTACAAGTCATGTCAGCTGTCTCAGTACCTTCAATCATGGGTATCAGGTATGTTGTGGCTATGATCATACAATATACATGTACTGGGCAACTTTACTCTATCCCAAGCCATTTTTGTCTACCATGTTCATGATTAAAAAGATAAAAAATTTGGCCAAAATTTTAAAGTTTTAGATCATATTCTATTTTTTTTTCTTTGTTACATGTCAGCTTTGAAAGTCCAAATACAGTTAACCTGATAAGCTCTAAATTTGACATTAAAATATACCCCAGAAATAACATTTCAATCTCGTGATTTTTTTTATCCATAAAACATTCATAGCACATCAAACAATTCATAGCGTAATTTTTGGCAATAAAGTTGATACTTGTTTTCGCTTATTTGTTAGCCTCACTCAAGGAACCCATATAAGGCCTATGTTTTTAAAAAATGCATCTGAAGAAATAACTTTTTAAGACCATCTGTAGTGAATAGTAAGCCTAATCAAGAATAAAGTATAGGGAAAGAAAGATAACGCTGATATAAAACTCATGTTTTGGGAAACGAGCGGGTTCTAGATTTTACATGAATAAATGGGATCATTAATATATTATATACAAATTACTGAAAAGAAATGAAGCATAACAAACCATATAGTTACTTTCAATCAATTTTACTGGGCTTGCTGAAAATATAGCCAATACGTAAAAACAAACATGGCAGATGATAAACCGTAGGCTAAACAATTTGAATGTGCAATGCTTAAAGTTGGATTTGCAAAGTAGTAATTTCATTTACCATATCTTCATAAAGAATAACCTGTAGCTATGTTTTCCGGAACATCTGTTAAGATTTATATAGAGAATAACACATACCCATTTCCATATCACACCCTGTATTCAGTCCGAGACACCAATATTAGCCAGAGGGCCGAAGTGAATTATGTCACTATGACATAATTACATCACTGCACTTTGGCTCATGTGAGCTAAAAATGTTATATTTGCAACAGTTCATTGACATTTAACTGTGCAAATATTCAAACAAGTTTAGAGTTAATACATATGTTCCGTAATTTTCAGAAATAAGGTGGAGTATAGGGCGAAAGGCTTACTTTTAGCCATTTTCTGAGAAAAATCCTTAGGTTGGTCGATTCCGCAGATAGGGCGAAGACTTTCCAAGCTATTTCTAGCACTATTATGAGGTTGATACGGCATGGGTCATTTACATCTATGGTATTGTTGCAAGTTTTAGTTATATCAATTTATTACATACTTAGTAATAAATAATGTCAATGAACTGTTGCAAATATAACATTTTTAGCTCACATGAGCCAAGTGCAGTGATGTAATTATGTCATAGTGACATAATTCAAAGTAGAATTCAGTTGCGAAGTGTCTACATAGTGATAAATGGAAAGTTTTTAGCTTCAGTTATGTACCGTCATATGCACCATTGGGAATAATTCAGGTCAGTATTTTTAGTAAAAAAAATGACAAAACAGGGTGTCAGTGCCTGTAGCTCTGCAATAAGAATTTCTGTTTAATACTGTTTGAATGTTATATGTTTAATAATATTTGAATGTTATATGTTTAATAATGTTTGAATGTTATTTTTGTAGTCAGACAGATGAATTACCGCGGATTGTAACATTAGAAGATGTAAGTTTAAACATAATGATATGGTATTCTGTACAATCAGAGTTCTTGAAATTTCTTTTGAAGTGTCGGACATTTGGTCTGACACTATTAGAAATAGTGTCAGCCCAAACAAAATTTTGTCAGTCCAGATAAAAATGCATCGCTTTTGAGGTTTTCATAAATTTTATTTAAAATCGACTACATGTGTAATTGTATTCAATCTCCATCTCAGCCATAAGTTTATAAATTATCTTTTCATACCCTTTATCATCTTCCTTACACTCAGAATGAATCTTCCTCACTTTCACTATCAGTCACTTTCTTTCTCTATTTCTCTCTCACCCTCCACTTCTCTCTCATCCTCCATTTTTCTCTCTATCCTGTATATTCCTCACAACTTCTTTCTCATCTTCCTCTGCAATCATTGTAACTACTTTTTCTCTCACTTTTGCCCGGGTGTAGCTGGTCTTTCGTCAGATTCGACTTTGAGCAGATTGTGTCACCAAGCAGTAGGTAAAAACGCTGCAAACAAAAGTCATTGTCTCCCAGATTGCCAGGCGGAAGTACAATCGGTTTATCTTCTCCTCGTAGTTCCTCACAACTGATTCCTCAAGTTTACGTTTCAATTTGTTGCCGGATTTAGCATCGTTTTGAAAAAAATTTATGGGCCATTTTCCCCGGTAAAAAACGGACTTCGGTCCCGATCTTATATCGGCCATCAGGACCGACACTTAAGTAACTTGTGTCGGACATTTACTACTTTTATCGGATAATCCGACATTACCGACACTTTTCAAGAACTCTGACAATCAATGGCATTTTTGAGAAATGCAATATTTACTGAGCCTTTTGGGATGGGTAGCTGAAGCATTAGAAAGCTCTATCAATATTGTACTTCTCAGGTAACTAAAGCATTGACTTAAATATGTCAATAAATGTTGTCATATGATTGAATAAATGAAAACATATTGAACCAACTGATAGAGCCTACCTAGCGATATCTGGTCAGCTGTCTTTGTTTACAGCTGATTGCATGACTTAGTTGAGTGATTAGAGACAAATTATCATTGGACCAAAAAATAATAATCAATCATATCATTTTGGGAATTCCCAATTTATTTTCAGTCCAATATTGGAAATTTACCGATAACTTAAAGGCATGTGGAGGTGAACACAATGTTCATTTTTTCGAGGTTTTAATCTTAGCCATTGGAAAGCTTGGAATTATTCAGTCATATGATAAATGGATTTATCACCTACATGTGGTTATATCACCCATTTTATTAACTAAAGTTTTATCAAACACCTATTAAAAGTACTTCGTGTTGTTATATACAGGTAAACACATGTAACCTTGCATGAAGCTAAATACAAATGTATGTGATGTAGATGGAGGAAGAAATTCTAAAGTAATTAGTACAAATAGATCATCTACTGTATAGTGAATAATTTTGCCATTGGGCGGTTTTTTGGTGGGGTTTTTTTTTTGGCAGAAGATCATTGAACTGGTGTATTATTTACATGAATGAAAATTTTGGTACTTTTATTTTTTGAGAATTTTCCTTATCCACCAAAAGAGCCAAGATTACCAGCATGTCAAAATTACTCAATCTTTTCTAGATTTTATACAATATTTGAAATGGTGTATATGCTATGTACTTCATGTCAACTTTTTAAATCACTCTAAATATATATCCTCTACCTACAACAGGATCAGAAACAAATATCTACTTACTAGTTTCTCTTCCTTAATCAGAATTTGTCTATTTTTATCAAAGATATCAATTCTGAAATTAGAGATTAATTTTTAAAGTGGCATGATTGCATTTACAGGAGCTGAAGAACAAAACTGAAAAGATTATGGAACTACAACAGAAACTGGTAATTATGATTGCAGATTGGTTTTAATTAAGAAATAAATTTTGTTTTTGAGAATACATGAGGGCATGAACTGCAATACTTGATGTCATCAAACTTCATGAAGTGCTAGATGAAGTAGTACATACTGGTGTGAAGCGTTGCTGTTCACACCCTCGTGCATTTTCAAAAATAAAATTAATTGTTCATAGTTACATTTTACTTTACTCTCTGTCAGCATTCCCAGCCATTGAAATAGTCAAACTAGATTTATCAAGATTCACATGAACATTGTTCACATTCATGAGGAAATGGCTATCATTTCGATTGGTAAAGATATTAAGAGCAAAAACTATGACAGAATGTAAACAGTTTTACATACCATTATTTTTCAGGTTATTTCAATTTCAAAATTCATTCAGTTGTTATTAAACAAATATATTGTGCAAAGCAGTACCGTAAATATTGTAAACAATATATTGGTATAATCAAAATGTAACATTTCCCAACATAAGGCCACATCAAATCGATTCTCTGGTTCTCAGACACCGCCGCCTTGACACGAGTTTATTGCCGCCCCGGGAAAAAATCGCCACCACCTGTATTTGATCCGTCAAAATAAAATTCGTATTTTGGCGCCAAAATCGTAAAGCACCTTGCTGAATAAGATGTGCTGCTTAGTTGATGTAAACAATATGGTGACAGAAACAGTTCTTGTCAGCATTGAGATTATTAACTCTAAACAGATTGTTCCATGGACAATTATACCGGTAGACTCGTCCTTGACAGTTGATACGCTTTGCAAGAAATTTCTAGGCGGTGAATTTAAAGAAATTGAAACCTTGAAGGAACAAATTGATGAAAGCAAGGCCGAGTTGAAGTACTATATACATACTATTTTGTATTCACTTTATTTGCATAAAGATCTACAATATAAAAGCATGACATACATATAAAACAAGACAAGAAGCAGAATGAAATGAAGCTATACGGTGTTGAATACCATTTGTAAAACTCTTTCTTCACAACACAAAAAAAAAACCACGGACAGAAAATCCGTACCCATTTGTAAAACTCTTTCTTCACAACACAAAAAAAAAAACCACGGACAGAAAATCCGTACCCATTTGTGACATGGAGATAAACTGAAAAACTAAACCCCCTACCTACCTACCTACCCATTTTTTAAAAAAAACAATTGTCTGAGAACCAGAGAATCGATTTGATGTGGCCTAAATTAGAACATTTTGTAGACAAGTAGATGTATATGCATGCTCAAATTTTATCAGTGCACATAAATGCAACAAAACCATAGTGAAAAGTGCTAAAATATGATTACAAATAAGCAAGAAAAGATAGTGTTAACAGTATATGCTGTTATCAACACACCCGCACATAAATATATACACATTTATTTATTTGGATAGATGGAAATGTCCATGACCTCAAGTACTAGGAACATTGCTGAAGACAAAGTATCCATAACTAGGTCAGTATATACAAGTCAAAAGTACTAGATGTTGCAGTAGATTTTAAAAGGACTCTACAAAGATGGACATCCCCTAGCAACATGGATACATTTCTAAATGTGCTCCAGTGACCTTATCTTTTGATGTTGAAACTGAAAAAAAAAATCTTTAAGATAACATCCAAATCACTTAAAATCAAATTTCTCACTCAGTGACCTATGCCTTTCACTTACTGAAACACGAGGTCCATGGGCCTTAAATGGTCAGCTGAGCATGTACATTTTCTACTCTCTAGAAATCATTGTGTTGTCGGTGTGCTTTTTATACTTCTCCACTTTGATCTAGATGATCATAGATGCATTGTTATAACTATCATACACAATTGATAATTTAGAATTCTTTTATAGGTGACTAAATTTTACCATATCACAGTAAACTGAGATTTTTTAATCAAATTCTAAAAGGGCAAATGAATTTTTAGTTTTCAAAGAGGGCTCATGCATTGCTCATGTAAACAGCAAAAAAAATTGCCAGCTTGATGTCCAGGAGTAAAAGTTTTCTAAATTATATTGCATTTTCAACCCATGATCAACTAAACCCTACCCTGGGACCTGAACTTAGGAGTCATAAAGTTTACATTGCTCATTATAATCATACTGTTTGTCAGCTCGATGTTCAGTAGTAAAGATCTGCTTTTCCTGTATTAACTTTATCTTGGCAGACTTCTGCTGGTGGGTCAGTTTTATTATAGGGTGTGGAGCTAGGCTTCATTGGTGTTCCTCTACATAGAGTTTATCTGAAATCAGATTTAATTACTAGTCTAGTTATTGTAGGTGTTTAACTTACTCTTCCTGTGCAAGGCATTTCCTTGTTGCTAAGGAACAATTTAGCCAGTTTTAAAGTTGTACCAGATACCAAAGTATGTGAGAAAATCACTTATATTGCATCCGATGAAGACGACAACTTATATACTGCTTGTGTTGTTATGGGAGCAATGGCCAAAAGTTGAGAAAGACCACATTTCTGCTATTGATGCGGTTTGATTATCTTATGAAACTGACCTCGGAGACACTTTCCTTTTTATACGCCCGTCTTTAAACGGGATATGTTATGGTACAGTGATGTCTGTCTGTCTGTTCGGAGTTTTCTGTTTCTAATTTCATTTCTCTGTCACATATCAAGCTGAAACTTGCTATGTAGCTTCTTTGTGGATCCCTCTAGATCTTATTGCAATTTTGATCCATTTCGACCTCTCTTGCACGAGTTTTGCCCCTTTGTTTGAAAATTATTGTTATATGGAGGGTACATAACTAGTCCGGCTAACTCCTCCCACAATTTCTAAGTGAGGACCATCTTGTATTACAGAGTGTTTGTATGGATATTGGAGATGTGCAAGTGGCAAGGAATTATATTTTCTCAAATTTCTGAGAAAATTACAGGTTGTTGAACTTAGTCCGTTTTCAGAAAATATTGCAGAGAGTGCATGATTTGTTCAGTGAACTCCTCCTACAGTTTTCAAGTGAGGACCTTCTTATTTTACAGAGTGTTTATATAGGTATTGAAGATGTGCATGTGGCAAGGCTTTTGATTTCCTTCAATTTTTTTTAAAGGAAATTACAGGTTATTGAACTTAGTTAGTTTTGAGGAATTATTACATAGAGAGTACATGATTTGTCTGTTTTTCCTTCCACAGTTTTGAAGTGAGGATCTTCTTATTTTACAGAGTATTTGTATGGGTATGGAAGATGTGCATGTGTCAAGGATTTTGATTTCCTTCAGTTTTTGAGAAAATTACAGGTTGTTGAACTTAGTCAGTTTTTAGGATTTATTGCATAGAGAGTACATGATTTGTCTTCTTTTTTCCCTTCTACAGTTTTCAAGTGAGAACCTTATTTACAGAATATTTGTATGGGTATGGAAGATACAAAGATATAATGCACTTTCAATATAAGACCAACTTAGCCCTACCCTGGGGCCTGAACCTAGGTTTAATGAATTTCGGGTTTTGTTAAGAGATCATTGCTTATCATAATTGTGCTAATAGTGTGACTGCTTGATGCCCAAAAGTAAATAAGATTTTTAATTACATTAATTTTGATAGCCACACCCCTCAGGCCCCATTGCTTCCCTTGCTCCATAGATGTTACAGTAAAATACGGTTACAGCAAACATGCTTATAATGAATTCATGCTTACAGCAAAGTGATTTATATTTCCTTGTACTTTTGAAACATGAGCTCATTGGAAATAACAAATTACGTTTACAACAAATTAAAATTCTTTGTCCCCAGCAATTTGCTATAAGTGTTTTTACTCAAAATTGGTTCAGCTGTTCCAGAGAAGAAGCTGAAAATGTTCTCAAGTTTACAACTAAGGAATGATAGTGACTCAGATGACAGAAAAAGTGAGGTGTAAATTTGGTCATCGTTGCTAACCACATTCACCGAGTCTGGAAGTACCTATACTACCTCAAACTCAGGCTGTATGATCAGTGAAACCCTCGATTTTCTTGAATATATAAGAAATGACACAATCATTCATTGACCAATAACAGTCATGATAATAGACAATAAATAGCGCCATTGATTGCATTTTTTGTTTGTAAAATTGTGCGCTTTATAAATTTTAGTAATAATAATAATTTAATAATAGATTTCAATATTTTAATGAAAAGAAGCAAGTTGGGTATACATATAGTTAAATGAAATCGGCCTTAAGGACGACAGACCCAATTTGAAATTTTGCACTTCTGCGCAGAAAGCCACGCACATCGCTATTTACAGTTTCCGTGCATTGTGACGTCGCTGCAATTGTTTCATCATATTATGAACATGCGTAATATACGAACTGAACTTCAGACTATATTTCTTTCATTATACAAGTAATACATCTTGTTTTAATCCATATTTTATATGAATTCTTCAATAAAGTCAATTTATAGAATTTCCGTAACTTTTGTATCTGTGAATCTTTCGTGTTTTAAGTGTAATTTCTGGGATTCAGTACTTGACTTTCTAACACCTGTCTTGATGTTTTCAGCTGTAATGTTGGGGACTTGGCTCTCTTTTGTTTGGATGACCGACATGACCAGTACGTGGTGTTCACTATAGGAAGTACTCTTCACTTTCTCCATACCGACTGTCAAGAAATCTTAGGTCTGAAACCCAGTAAGTGGCCAGAAACATGTCAATCAATAACTTCTCTAGTGAAAGAAAAAGCATTTTCATTGTTATCATGCCAACTGTAATGTGAAATTGCTTGCAGATCCCGGTGAAACTAAAAAGTCATGGGTACTAGCAGAAATTATTGAGAAGGAGTACTGTCAGGCCAAGAAGGTAAGATTTGCCATTTTAATGAAAAATAATTTTGCCTTTGGTGACCTTGGCATTGTTGGTAGTCTGATGCAACTCTGGTTTTGATATTTGTGTATATTAGTTTGTTTATATTATTTCCAAATTTATATGCATGTATTGGTTAATACCAATGTCCATCTTTCTGCCCACTTAAGAACTACAAATTACAGTCTCTTTATAAGTTGGTATCCAGCTTCCTCTAAAAGATTAAGCTACACGTACATCACTGTCAGCATTTTTGGATCTTGGGAATTCTCCCAATTTGTCAAACATGCATCTTGCTACATATCATAATAGCATCTTGATATTTTGGCAAGAAGCATCTGGTTAACCTAACAATTGTCCTGTGCAATTCCATTTCAAGTCATTTGCCTATATACTACAAGTTACTTGATGCATTTTAGTCATAAGTGAGATTGGGACATCTATTTTCTCCCTTTACAAACCATGCAAGATTAATAGAATCCTTAATTAGTACAAGTATGGGATAGGGAAATTCCACCAAGGGGACAAGTTTTGCAGTCTAGGATGAGGCTTTGCCGAGGGGACAAGATTCGCAGTCTAGGACAAAGCTTTGAATCTTGTTCCAGAGGTGGAATTTCCTTATCCCATACAAGTAAATAATGAAGGATTTTTTTTCTCAGTTTAGTGCATAAATTCAAGAACCTTGAGAAAATTCAAAATTATCAAAATACTCATTTGAACTTAAATCGTAAATCATAGAAAATGTATGACATCACAATCAAATGATGTCGCAGCAGTGTGAGACAGAAAAATCTCACATGGGTAAAGTCGATTTCGCACTAGTGATGATGTGAGAGGGTTCTCCCATTTAAGAAAGCCTTGGGATATCAGCCAATTTTACATAGCCACAAAATCATTCATTATAACAGTGTAAATTCAACACTTAGTACTGTATGTACTGCATAGCAATATCAACATCTTCCATACGCCCGTCTTTAGACGGGAGTATCATGGTCAGCAATGTCTGTCCATTAGTTCCGGGTTTTCTGTTTCAATTTTCATTTCTCTGTCACACATCGAACTGAAACTTGCTATATTGCTTCTTTGTCGGTCACTCTAGATCATGTTGCAATTTTGATCCATTTCAACCTCTCTTGCAGGAGATTTGCCCCTTTTTTTAAAATTAATGTTGTAGGAAGGTAATTTGTCTGGCTAAATCCTCCCACAATTTTCAAGTGAGGACCTTTTTTATTTTACAGTGTTTGTATGGGTATTGAAGATGTGCATGTGGCAAGGATTTTGATTTGCTTCAATTTTTGAGAAAATTACACATTGTTGAACTTAGTCAGTTTCGAGGAAATATGGGTATTATAAAGTGAGTGCATGGTTTGTCTGTCTAACTCCTCCCATAGTTTTTAAGTGAGGACCTTGTTGTTTTACAGAGTTTTTGTATGGGTATTGAAGATGTTCATGTGGCAAGGATTTTAATTTTCTTCAGTTACTAAGAATTACATTTTGAATGTCAGTTTTGAGGAAATATTGCATAGAGAGTACATGATTTGTCTGTCTAACTTTTCCTAGTTTTCAAGTAGGGATCTTTTCATTTTAAAGTGTTTGTATGGGTATTGAAGATGTGCATGTGGCAAGGATTTTGATTTCTTCAATTTGTGAGAAAATTACACATTTTATAATTTAGTTTTAGGAAATATTACATTCTCAGTAGAAAGTATGTGATTTGTCCATCTCATAAGTGAGGATGCTCTTGTTTTAGTGTTTGTATGGGTATTGAAGATGTGCATGTGACAAGGATTTTGATTTTCTTCAATTCTTGAGAAAATTACACGATTGTCAAACTTGGTCAGTTTTGAGGAAATATAATAAAGTGAGTGCATGGTTTTCCTTTCAACTCTCTCACAGTTTTAAAGCTAGGGCCTTTGTAAACAACTTGAAGATATGTATTTCCAGGATTTTGATACTCAACCTATGAATGTTTTGTTGAGGGAGGTTTGAGAACCCAAGAAATTCCTAATAAGAGGAAAGTATAATATTGAGTAGATGTAGTAGATTTTGGATAAACTCTTGCAAGTACATTTTTTTGGTTACATAAAATTCAAATTCTGCTAGATTCAAACCTATGATCCACAGATTTATAAGTTAACCCAAATATCGAATAAGCAGCTACCCTGAATAAATATGAAGATTTAAAAGACCATGAAATATATTGCTGACCTTTCTTTATTCACATGTTGCAAAACAATATATGTCACAGCTTGATGATGGCTGATACCACCTCAAGTCAACTTATATAACCTGACGGGTGTATTATGTACCATTTACAGTACTCTTGTTGAATCTATATATATTTCTCTGGGATCAACTTTTAATTCTTTAGATTTAAACATTAAGTGTGAATCATCTTAGGGAATGATCTGTTCATTTATGCATGCATAATAACGGAATATTTGAAGAACTAGGAAAATATCTATCTTCAGTAAATCCATATGGGTTACAGAAAATTTCACCCTCATGGTTTAGTATTTTGGTCAGGAACTGGCAGGCTTGCCAAATCCCAGATAAAAATACTATACCACGAGGGTGAAATTTTCCACACTGATACTTGTAATGGATTCTTATAAACTAAAACTACTCAATGTTAATATGTTAACAATACACAATGGTCTCACAAAAATATATGAATTATACCACTGAAATACAAGCTGTACATTTAGTCAGTGCAATAGAAAATTTAATCCAGTTGACATTGTAGAGTAAATTTTAATTTTCATAGATAAATTAATAACAACATTTTAATTTTAGCCACAGAACAGATTCAAGGTACCTGTTGGGACCAAGTTCTACAGAGTGAAGGCCAAGCCATGGAAACCTGAAAGTGGGGCAAGGGGAACAGCAGTGGCCAACACTTGATGAGAGCATATCACATAGATAGTTTTTTATTCGTTATGGAGAGTGGGGCAAGAACATATGACAAAAGATAGCTTATTCTTCAGCCCATGCCTGTTGGACAGTACAATAAAATGTAAACCAAAATTCATGTCTCATTTTAGTCACTCCCAATATAATTTACAAGCAGTATCAAGAACAAAAATGTATACTCTGAATACACAAACTTTATTTCATCATTAAACTCCATAATACATGTACAGAATTTAGCCATACAGCTTCTTGGAATGTTACAAAATATAATTTTTAAAGTTGTTTTTTGGTGGGGTTTTTTCATCAGTACATATTCTGAAGTTAATCATTATTTTCCCTGTGAATAAAACTCTGTACTCATGTATACAATATCACAGTATAGCTTGTACATATGTTTGCTTCTTGTGAAATGGATCATTTTTGAAATTATAAAGCTAGTTTAATTTTAAGCCACTTTAATTCATAAAACTAATCAAAGTTTTAAGCCAATCCATGTTTCTTCCATACATACAATATACAGTGTATAGTATATTACATTTTTGTTGCATTATTCTGAACAGAAAACAAAGCAGACATGAATTTGTGATATATAAAATTTGCTATGATTGTGATTTAAAAATGACTGATTTTCATGCAAGACAATACAGTGAAACTTCTCTAAACTGGCCGGCTCTCGGACTGGAAAAAACGGCCGGTTTGGAGGGATGGCCGGTTAACCAAGAATTTAGCATTTTGAAAAATTTCATCTCAATATTCACAAAGTAGGTACTGTTCCCTTTCTTCTGGTGATCTATGATCAATTATTGGCGGAGATCAAATTAGTCCACTTGTATCTACAGGTAATTATACATATGTAATTAACAAGAAATATTCTCATTAAAATCATCTAATTTTTGTTTTGACGTTTTTAAAAGTACAGTAGTAAATATGAAATTTTAATTTGCATATTTCTTAGGAAGGAATTTTAAGTCTATGGAAACCAAGAAAGTTATCTTTTAATAATTATCATTAACAGTCAATGATTTGTTTTCTTTATTAACTACTGCTTATATCCATATGATGGAATGGTGCAACAATACGACATTTGATACTGTATTCATTCAGTATGTTCCTAACCGTTTCATACATTTTGTGCAGTATTTGGAAGGGTCACTTGGTTTAGCCTAGTGTCACTTAACACCCTTGAAAGCACAGGTAAACAATAGAAAATCCAGTGGATGATTTCCCACCAGGCATGTTGGTCAGTCCAATTGCACACCTGGCCGATCTTGATCACCTTCTGGTAAAAATTTTCTTCTCTTCAAAAAGTGGCTGGTATGATAAGGGTAAATTACACGTTTGTTAACAAATGTTCTTTAAAAAGTGGCCGATGTCCGGTTTTCAGGGGCCGACTTTAAGTTTTGTAAGACTTTCTTTGTAAGGAAATGTTAAGATTTCTGCCGGGACTTTAAAAATCGGCCGATATTCAGGGAGAACCGGTTTTCTGAGGGGCCGGTTTGGAGAAGTTTCACTGTATTGCATAATGTGTTGTTATGGAATAAAAATAAAATACATGTTCTGTGTTATAAGAAATAGAATCACATCTTCACTATCCAATGGAAAAGGATCTCTGAAGACATAGTTTGATGTTATCCAGGTCTTCTTGTTCCTAAAGAAAAACCAAGGAAATAATTGTAATATTGGTCAGAAGAAAACAAAAAAGGTCCATGTGCTACAATGCTCACCTGAGTCACCTTGGCCCTGTTTTTCTTCATCAGATTTTTACCTTCTTTATTTCCAAGAGAAATTTTGACCCATATTAAGGTTACACCCTCGTCCCATGGGGTCATGACTCAACTGAATTTGAATCCTTACAATATAAAATGCTTCAAAATCAATATTTCTAACATGGCCTTCCTGTTCCGGAGAAGTTTTTTTTTTAAAAAAAGAAGAAATTTTCCACTCTATATTTTCATGTATCAGATCCCCAATTTTAACTCCACCCTATCCTTTGATAAAAAAAAAAACAAAAAAAAAAACAACAACCCTTGAATCAACAGAACTTGGGAATGTTCATATAATATAGTGTGACTCTGCTGCTCTTGAACAGAATTTCCCTACATACTCTAATGTAATACTTTGAATCCCTAATTTAGCCTTACTCTTGCCCCAGGGGCCATGGTTTGATCTATTAATGAATCTGCACTACATCAGAATTCTTGGATAATAATAGGACTAATCATGGTCATATTTTTTAAACTGTATTCCCATGTAAAATTTTTATCCCTTAGTGTGGCCCAACGTTGCCCCCAAGAACCATGATTCAAACAAATCTGCATTATCTGAGGATGATTGCATACTAATCATGTATATATAATGTGGCCCAAACCTACAATTGGGGAATTGATTTGAATGAACTTGAATCTGCACTACCTCACCATATTTTGGATATGTATATGACTGCCCTGATTTTTAGATTTATAGTTCCTCCATTTCCAATATAATGCCATGTATCAATTTGATCCCCTATTGAGGCCCCACTCTACCCTCCAAGAAAATGGAAATTACTAGGATTAATATATAACTGGTATATAAAACATTTTGCTAAATACATGTAAATATAGGCACCACTTTTCGCTGGATTAACATATGGCCCCTGATCATATATAGTATAACATCAAGGTTTGAACTATGCAATTTAAATGCCCCAACATGTTCATTAATACTGTAACTTAGAGGTTTGGCATTTATTTTAATGAAAAGTTTGTTAACAGTAAGAGCTATGGTCGTCTTTTGAAGTCGGGGTTGTCTGTTTTTGTTAAATCTCTATTCATCGAATGACTGGTTTTTAAAGACTTTGTTTATATTGAGCACAAAGTTGTCCAGATTTCTCTTTTCTATCTTAAAAGAAAAAAAAGTATTTTTTGTAATAAAGAAAATTATATCCAAAAGGCAAACTTGAATCTGCACTATGTCAGAAAGCTTTCATGTAAATCTCAGCTTTTCTGGCTCAGTGGTTCTTGAGAAGATTTTTAAAGATTTCTCCTATATATTTGTAAGTAAAACTTTGATCCCCTATTGTGGCCCCATCCAACCCCCTGGGGTCATGATTTTAACAAACTTGAATTTGTACTATGTCAGGAAGCTTTCATGTAAATTTCAGCTTTTCTGGCTTAGTGGTTCTTTAGAAGATTTTTAAATTACCTCCACCCTATTTTTGCATTTTTGTGATTATCTCGCCTTTGAAAGGGACATGGCCCTTCATTTGAATAAACTTGAAATCCCTTCACCTGAGGATGCTTTTGGCCAAGTTTGGTTGAAATTGGCCCAGTGGTTCTGGAGAAGAAATCGAAAATGTAAAAAGTTTACAGACAGACGGACAACAGGCGATCAGAATAGTTCACTTGAGCTTTCAGCTTTCTAACTCATTTACCTGTATTGACCTCAGGTGGTTATTCTGTAGTTTTCAGGCTAAGGGTGACCATTTAAAACTGAATAAATTTTTCTGTATTTTGATATCTTTATCAGACAAATGGGATGAATCCTATGTACCTTTCCAGGCTTTGTTTTTACAGTATTGCCATCTTCACAAGCCATGGGTTTTCGGTCCACTCTGCTCACCCTTACCTTGTGAAGATGCAGTATTGCCTGTGAAACATTTTAAAATGAACAAGAGGTACAGTAAGCAATGCTCACTAAGAATACCCCCACTTACCCCAATCTCCCAACGGATGTTGTTAATAGGTATAAATTACCTCTTTTCTGAGTGTAAAAATATGGTATCCCTTTGTAGAAGAAAATGGAAGATATAGTCCGAACACAAATCCATGGCATAAACCTATAATTTTGACCTTGAGATCAAAGGTCAAAAAGAGGTCATGAATGTACATGACACATAGTGTCATGGTGATACATCCATGTCTATGACTATGTCAAAACCCTATAATCAATTTTGACCTGGAGGTCAAAGTTCAAGGTCATATAGAGGTCATGAAGGTACCCGACACATCGTCTCATGGTGATGCATTCATGTGTCAAATATGGTATGCCTATGTCAAAGAACAAAGAAGTCGTGGCCCTGACACGAATCCATTGTAAAAACCTTTAATTTTGACCTTGAGGTCAAGGTCATATGGAGATCATGAAGGTACATGACACATCGTCTCATGGTGATGCACTCATGTGTCAAATATGGTATGTCTATGTCAAAGAACAAAGAAGTTATGGCCCGGACACGAATCCACTGTAAAAAAAAAACCCTTTAATTTTGACCTTGAGGTCAAGGTCATATAGAGGTCATAAAGGTACTCGACACATCGTCTCATGGTGATCCACCTCGTTCGGGGGGTATAATAATTTTTTACTTACTTTTCTAGATATTAATCTTGTCTTTAGTGCATCAAGCTCTTTTTTCATGGAATTCTTTACTGTGAACTGAAATTACATATACAGTATTTAACATGTAATTTATAAAACACCAGAGGTCTCTGGGCTACAATCCTCTCAAAGAGAATTTTAAAAAAAAACACCCATTGTTATGTAACCAAACTGAGATGACTAATTGGTTTGAACAAACCTAGGCACAAAAATATTTCTCTTAATGATTTGGTTAAATTAACCTAGTAACACAATTAGCTCCAGTAATAATTAATCTTTACATAAAGATAATGTTGTAATGTTCTTAAAGAAACAAGCATTCTGAGAGCATTGCATGGCAATACATAGTCCCCTACCGGTTGCAAAAATCACTGTACCACAACAATATTCAAAGTTCATTATGTAGGTTATGGTAAAAGGGAAAATTGGGGAACCAGGTTAGGAATGATGATCATGAATAATTTAGCTATATTGTAGTATTACTATGCTAGACGTTTTAATGAATGTAGTATTCTTAATTCTTATCTACAGAGATAAGAAACTTGGATGTAAACTAACAATTCATGCTATTTTTCTATGTCCAAGGGCCATAACTTAATGGAAAATCAACAGACCAAGATGAAATTAAAACTTTATCTGTAACTTGTTATGGCAAAGCAATGTACCTAATATCAAATGAATATCTGCAAGCACAACCAAAAAAAATCCGGAAAACTGATAATTCATGCTATTTTTCTAAATCCAAGGGCCATAACTAAGTGAAAAATCAACAGACCGAGACGAAATTCAAACTTGATTTGTAACTTGTTATGACAAAGCAATGTACCAAATATCAAATGAATATCTGCAAGCACAACCAAAAAAAGTCTGGAAAACTGATTATTCATGCTATTTTTCTAAGTCCAAGGGCCCTAACTAAGTGAAAAATCAACAGACTGAGACGAAGTTCGAACTTGATCTGTAACTTGTTATGGCAAAGCCACATACCAAATATAAAATAAATACCTGCAAGAACAGAGAAAAAAAGTGCGGAAAACTGGACTAACAGACGGAGCGCAAACCTAAAGTCCCCTCAACTTCGTCGGCAGAGGACTAAAAATATGGTTTAGGCTTTTCCTCCTAAATACTGACTTTGTGTGAAGTCTAACTTTAATGTTTTCTCAGTTTTAAAAAGTAAGTATTGCAAAGACTGAGCCGAGCCAGTCGGGCCTTCGACGACCGCCGTGGAGATCGGCCTCTCGACGACCAAGGTAGAGCCGTAAGGAGCTCCCCTCCCCAACCAGTTCTGAGGTAATGTCTATTTTAATAGTAGTCAAAAGAAGATTATGCATTTGAATTTTTTTTATTTTTATAATTTTGGGTGTGGTGTAGTTGTGTCATGAAATATATCTTTAATTACATACATAAATAATGGAACATGATGGTTGTTAAGAGGGGGACCTGATTCTATGTGCATGTCTCGGAAGTACCGATATTAATTCCATTATCGGATTTGTAATGCCTAAGTCGCCGTTCATTCCAATGGTGCCAATATTTGTAAAGCTAAATCATGACGTAATAACTTTCAATAGCTGAAATGTCTTGATTTTTTAATCACATTTTTATTGATGATTTCTAACAATTACATAATTTTCCTTACAGATCGGCGATTGACTAATCACTTTCAAGAGCTTGAGATAAATATTTTTGTATGTATAGGCTACACCCAACATTTTTAGAAAGGATTTCCAAATTCATACCAACTGCAAGCTATAACCTTTGTAGGTTACTTTTATGGAAAAAAGAACGAGAAACACTCATCTATTGCAAACATTTCTTCAATTTGATACTTGCATTGAATTAACGTTCATATTAATAGGCTATACACTTCAAAAATGAAAGTTTATTACTTAATAAAAGCATATTGCATTTTTTTAAATAATCACCAAAAGGGAAACCAGGTGTGCACCAAATTAACTAAGTTTATGGCCGAGGCTGACAAATCTTTAGACAGATACACAGATCAATACAATAATTTCTATACACATACTCCTCCAAACTTTCTAATGGTAGAATTATCTTTCCCTGTACTGGGATCAATTAAACAAAGTCCAAATTCAGTGACCCCCCCCCCCCTTCCCATACAATTTCATTTGATTTGTGCTTAAATCTATAATTTATCAAGAATTCAAAGTATTAGAAATATCATCCAGAAATAATTTGTTGCCTTATGTCAGCTGGTGACCTTGATCTTTGGGTAAATAAAGCTTTTGCTAAAGCAGGGAAAACACAAAAATCATAATCATGATTTCATTATCTCAATTTCTTTACAATATTTTGCTTTCATGACTTAAAAATGCCTTTGCAAATGCAATAGATGCATCTTGTTAACATGCTGAATTCTAAAATTCACCTGAGATTTCTTTACATGTTCTTCACTGTGATGCAGTTGCTTTACAAAGCTTTCTTTTGCTGCCACCAAATTCTGTATACTAAAGAAATCAAGAAACAATTAGGCCACACAACTCACCTGAGCCATCTTGCTCAAATTTCCAGAATTTTGGACTCCTTTTGGATCACTATGGCTCTAAATGCTAGTCATATTGAATCCACATTTAATGCATGTACATGTATATCAATTTGAAAAGAACCCGTAGCCTTGTTCTTCAGCAGGCGGTTTCAAAATGTTTTTTAGTTTACATTCAAACATAGAATTTTTGACCATTTTGTGGCCAAATCTTGGTCTGAAAGCTATGGTTTACTCAAACTTGAATGTACACAATATGTCTAAATATCACTTCAACAAATTGTACTTTTGTTGCCTTTGATAAGAGTTAAATTAATTTCTTCTATTAGGGGCTATACACAATATTGCATTCCTATAAAAATCTATCTGGAGCATAAGTTTACATTACGCAACTTCAGGGGACATGAATTAAACAAATTGTTTAAATATTTATCATATTTTTTATAGAAGTCATATGTAACATAACAATGCTAACATTTTAGTACTCATTTGGCAAAAATAAAGCCTCATTCTTCCTCAGAGAGCATATTTCATACTTATTCCTATTTTAAAAGTATGAAAAAATCCTTATTTTTGGCCCACGTGATCTAAACATAACTACATGTCTATGATGTGTCATTTTAGTACTTTTGAGACATTCTCTGATATAACAAGCATACTGAGAGTATTGCATGGCAATACATAGTCCCTTACTGGGTGCAAAAATTTCTGCTGCAACAATATTCGAAGTTTGATCATTATATAGGTTATGGTTAATGGGAAAATTGGGGAGCCAGGATAGGAATGGCTGGAAATCAACTACTATTCAGGTACAATATATATATATATATATGTGTGTGTGTGTGTGTGTGTGTGTGTGTGTATAAAGCACGAAGGGGGGTTGCAAATTTTGGTAATTTACAGACATGCATACATACATTCACACATAGTAAAAGTGTTATGAAATAGAAAAGTTGACACAGGATTGTACTGAATATTTTATTTTGTTACAGTTCCAAATAATTCTTGTTTTTGAGCTGTTTATTTTTAATCCTGACAAAAATTTATCTGATTCATCTGTACCATCAAGGGTTAAAGATGTATCAGCAGTATACTAGGCTATTTGGATGGAGATCAAAGCTCCTGACAATTTATGGTATTATAAAATAATAATAGAAAAACATACATACTTGCATTCACACAAAAATACCCCAGGTACCTAATATAACAACAATAAACATAAAAATTAGATAAAGAATGACACTCATTGGTATATATGCATTTAGGTTTTAAACAGTATCAGCAAAATTAGAAGTCTTTCTAGTAATAAAGACAATAATAACAATTATATATTTTGGCCCACCCTGGAACCAAACCCATACCCCTGGGATCAGGAAATTTACATTTTGGTAAAGGGCTACCTGCTCCTCCTAAATATCCATTTAGTTTAAATTTAATAGCGATAGCATTAATTTGCCCCCCCCCCCCCCCCCCCCTGAATCAGAACATCTACCTTGGGGATCATGAAATTTACAATTTTCCTGCTCTACATGACTGCATGTAGTTTTTCTTACAGATTTGCATTTGTAGAGATTCTTAATAAGATTTCTTTGGCTGTTTTTGTTCCATCCTTTAGGTCCCAGGGGTGCAGGAGTACTGAAATTTACAATTTATCTTCCCTTTGTCCAAAAGATGCTTCATACTAGATTTGAAAATAATTGTTAAGAGGTTAAAAATGTTCAGTTGTTAATACACACATTTAATCACTTACCATTTTGCCCCTAACCTGGTACCAAAACCCCTACCCCTTGGATCAGGAGATTTACAATTTTGTTAGAGGCCTTCCTGCTCTACATGACTATACATTTAGTATTTCTTACAGATGTGCGGTTGTAGAGAAGGTTTTTGAAAATTGGTAAATTTTTGACAGTTTTTGCCCTGCAACTATGGCCCTGGAGGAGCAGGAGTCCCGAGATTCATTTCCCCCTTGTCCCAAAGATGCTTCATATTAAATCTGAAACAAACTGGAATGGTAGGTGTCAAAATGAAGTTAAAAATGTTCAATTGTTAACAGATGACAATGGATGTAGACCATTAGCAATAGGTAACCTGAGTGACTCAGATCACTTAATAAATCACCTAATATCAGAAAATGCCTCAAAATACTAAAATGATACCTCATACATTTCTGGCTCAGTATTTCTAAAAATATTTTTCTTTGACACCAAATTCAATCATTTCTACTCATTAGAAGATGGTGTGGTCCTTAATTTGAACTAAGTGGAATCCCCTTATGCTCAAATATGCTTTATACAAAGTTTCTGAAATAAACTTAGTGGTTGTAGAAGCAATGTTGAAAATGTTAAAAGGTTATGCACCATATACACACGATGGCAAACAAATCAAACTTTGATCAGAAATGCTCACATTCATGTACATGTATTTCATGTGGTGTACAGCTCTTTTCACTAAAATTTGAGACAAATTTCTAAATGCTTATAATACCTCTTTTCTTGGGAGCGAGTATGTCTTTGTATGTCTCTTAGTTTTTCTTCAAAGTATAACTGCATAAAGAAATTTGAATGACAATTTAGTTTAGGAATTCAAAAAGGATGTCAAAGTGAAACCTTAGTGACCCCTTATAGTGACCTCACTATTTGCTTGGTAGAAGGAAATGCATAGTTTGAACAAAATTAAAACTGCATTATATGAGAATTTATTATATGCTTTCAATTTCATCTCTTCTTTTTTCTTTAAAAGTTTGCGGGCATATATAACGCGATATATGCCCGGAAACATCCTGGCCCGCAAACATTACGTCACAATCAAAACACAAGCAAATTGCTACGTCGTTAATTTTCAATTTTTTCGTGTTTTTCATCTTTTACTCAGTTAAACCAATAAAGAAATTGTTAAAAATAAATCATTGTTAGTTTCTAAATGAAATTGAAAGTATATAATAAAAAGGTTATAGACTTCGTATGGGAAAATATGACGACCTCGTTTTTTGTCGCGGACGGACCTCGCGTGCATGCGCCAAAAAACTCGGTCGTCATATTTTCCCATACAAAGTCTATAACCAATAAATATTCATATTTTTCAGTTAAATTGTAACATCGTTGTTCTTCTTCAGAAGATTTTCTTGAAATAACTCTTAATGTGGCCCCATCCACATCTTGGGGAATTTGAATCTACACTACACAATGATGTTTTTGTATATGTCAGTTTGACGTAGCGTAGCCCTGTAGTTCATGAGATGACTTTTAAAGACCTCTAATGTTGATTCTCCTAAGCTTCTGAAATCATGATTTCAACAAACTTGAATCTTCATTATATAAGGAAGCTTTCAAGTATATTTTGGCCTTTCTGAACATAATCATGTTTTAATTACAAGAGGCTCATGGGCAATACCACCCACCTGTTCAGCTGCTGTGATTTTTAAAAGATTTTTTTTAAATCATTATATTCCCATGAAAAATCTGACCCCATACTGTGGCCCCAAAGGATCACGACTTGTCATAAAACCAAACATGACATGAATTCACACAACAAGGGGATGCCTCAATACCAAATATAACTAACATGGCCTTGCTGTTCTGGAGAGGAAGACTTCTTAGAAGATTTTCTTTCCTGTATTACATGCATTGTGTTAAATTTGATCCACTCCTAACCCCTGGGTTAATAATTTGAATAAAAAAGAACCACATAACTTAGGAATGTTTGCAATTTGATAAGATGTAGTGTGGCACTTCTACTCTTTAAAAGAATTTGTTTTAATCAATTTTCTGTATATTCCCATATAAAACTTTGATTTCCTATTGTAGCCCCACTCTATCCCCGGGGCCCCTGAAATGTGCGAACTTGAATTTGAACTACCTGAAGATGCTTGCTTAATTGTGGGCCTGCTGTTGTTGAGATAAAGATTTTTAAAGATGTTTCGCTATTTATTATTACATAAAACTTTGATCCCTGGGGATCATCTGAACAAGCTCGAATCTGCACTACCCATGACTACCCATGGCCCTGTTATTTTTAAGAAGATTTTGCAAGATGCTTCCTATAAATCTGCATGTAAAACTTTGATCCCCTATTGTGGCTCCACCCTACCCTCGAGGGCCATAAGTTGAACAAACTTGAGTCTACATTATGACAGGAAACTTTCAAGTAAATTTCAACTTTTCTGGCAAAGTGCTTTTTGAGAAAAAGATTTTTAAATGACCCTACCCTATTTTTGCCTTTTTTTTAAAATCTCCCATTTGAAGGGAGCATGGCCCTTCATTTGATCAAACGCAATTCCTTTTACCCAAGGATAATTTGTGACAAGTTTGATTGATATTGACCCAGTGGTTCTGGAGAAGAAGTGCAAAGTCTACCAACAGACAAAAGGTGATCAGAAAAACTCACTTAAAGCAATACAAGCTGTAACTGTCGGTAAATAAATTAAAAAATAAAAGGACAAATAGTCAACATATATGTGATTGAATATATATAACTTAATAGAATCAGAGTGAATCTGAAGCAATAAACCCGTCAAATTAGCAAAATATGTTAATTCATGAATCATTGTCATCGTGTCAGTAATTCCTGCTCGTAAACTCCGATGTGCATTGACCTTGGAGTTCAGTTTGGAAAAAGCGAAAGAGAGGCACTGAGCACATGTTAGATTTGTAAACAGTTTAACATGTCAATTTTATAGAAAATTCACAATCAAAATTTCATTTCAGTGGCACATTTGCGTAATTATTACCTTTTTACACTTACGCAGTATTTCTAGTCATTCACGAAACAACGTAATATTTTAAAACAAACGACACGTGTAGTTACTCGCGTCAGTTTCCATCTTTGTATATGGCCTCAATCTCAGCAACCTGATTATGTTCGGCAATCATCATTCCCATGTCCGTGTATACGACACAATGGCGGTTTATACGAAACGCTCATTATAGGTGTGCTCTCAAACAATATTCCCTCGTTTATTTTGCAGATTTTTTCTTCAGATCTTGGGAATTATATTAGTTATACCGGTAGGTGTTATTTGGTGAATAATTGGATAGTTGAAAAAATACCGTCAGTTACAGCTTGTATTGCTTTAAGCTTTCAGCTAGGTATAAAGCTAAAATCTGTGGTAGATCATAATCTATATATAACTGTAATCTACTACACAGAATTCACTGTGTTATATTTATATATTTCCAATGTTTTTGTCTGTAATATCTTAATAATTGTAACAATAGACATTTCCTCATGAACACGCTGCAGTTGTAAACAATGCAAGATTGAATATAGAACTACTTAATAAATATAGTACATCTATTTTAACAGCTGGGCATTCTGACAGAGATGAAAGTAGAATAAATGAACTTCAATGCTTCATGTGGGGATACTTTTCATGAGGTGCTAACATGCTTAAAGAAGTATGCTGGTGCGAAGTGGTGCAGTTCATGCCCTCATGTATTTTCAAGAATGAAATTTATTTTGTTAAGTAATACCAGGCATTCATCCTCCGTCTTCTTTAGACTTGATACATCCTTCTCTAAATCTTTCAACTCCAATGATACTCTCTGTTGAAATTCTTCAATACACTTAGTTCTGTAATAAAATATGGTTCTGTAATACTAATAAAATATTGGCATACATCTGTAAAAGGAGGCATATGGATCTTAACAGTCACACAAGAACTTAAATTATGTAGCATATTTGCATGTGCACAATGGAAGAAGTGTTTATTTTAACAAGTACTAAATAGTACATTATATGCCCATCACAAGATTATGTAGGGTAATTATGAAATATGGTATGAGATTAAGTGAAGTACAGGTATCTTAATACAACAAGAGGCACATGGGCTTTTAAAGGACACATCTCGTGTTTTCAAAGTATACAGAATTATATGCATTTTGTCTTCTATATGCTTATAGAAATTAATTGTAATAGTTCGTTCGCTGAAGTATTGCGATAATTAGCCACCATATGGATTTAAATCTAAGCCCTGATATCAAAAAGCCTAGTTAATTTGATAGGTAGTCACGTGGTACAGTGACATCATATGCGACCTTCGTCGATCAACTTGTTGTAAAAGTAGAGTTAGATATGTTTAAAAACTCGGGATTTAGGGGCCTAATTTATTTACCATGGATAACATTTATTTCGATGTTGACAAATTTCCCGAATCTTATATCTTTTAGCCACCAGTGCATACAAATAGCGACCCAAATGTAGCGAGGAAAGCGAGTATGAAATCTGCATAAATTTGTGAGTAAATGATGTTTACATTGGATCACTGTCTAAACACTATATGGTAATGCCATTTCTGTAAACAACTGTAATTAGCGTTGTTGCTTTTCTAAAATAAACAGTGCAATTATTATTAAATTTATTTTTGGAGAAGTTAGATAGGCCTAAATTATGATACGATTACGTATCATTGACAACTAGACCTACTGTCACGGGTGCATTTCGGAAAAAAAAAAAATAATAATAATAAAAATGATCAAACTTATTGTGAAAATCACAATACTTTTAAATTATTTTATTCAAGCAAATTTATTAATCATTATTATTTTTTATCTACACGTTGTTACTTAGGAAGTGGGAGCGCGGCGTGCTGTTGTTATAAACACATATGCGTTCCTTAAAAAAAAATGAAAGCATTAGGCCTATAATTCAATTCAAAGTTGAGAAATATCATATTTTATTATTTATAATTGAAAGTTCAATATCTTATCTTTAAATTTCTTTTTTAAAACTACCAGTTGGTAGACACTGCTAGCAAAGTTCTGCCTATATGTTGTTACAAGGTGAAGGTCAGTTGGTGCAAGTGTGTATTGAATTTGAGAGCAGAACGGAAAGCATATGCCGTAGGCCTATATGTAACAGTGCGTAGCTTCGATAGAACCATTTTCTCGCAGTTTATCTACGTCTTTGTCCAAGTGCTTGTTTGAAAAAGTACAGGGACAAATTCTACTGGGGTTTTTTATGGCAAAGTCGTTGTGCCGATAAAAAAATTCACGTCTTGTCCCTCATACCTTCCTTTGAAAATTGAAAAAAAAAACACAGTCCAAATCCTCTCTACTGACAGCAAGTACACCCTTAAACGGCACAAAACACCCTAATGCAGTGTTATTTACAAGCCGTTAATGTGATAATTGTTTGTTTGTCAATTAAATCTATAATCTGTTTATGAAATGGCTAACAACTGTTTTCAAATCTTCTCGCTTGAGGTCGTATATGACGTCACAGATAATGGCGCGTAAAATATCGAAGAAAATATGCATATCGCAAGATTTGAATTTCATCGCTTTCAAACTCGAAAACTACTCAAACTGTTTCATTTAAAACACATGTAAAGTGGTTTTAGGCATGAAATGAATTAATTTTGCTGAAAAAATTAAAAAGTTTAAAAACATGCGATGTGTCCTTTAACAGTCACCCAAGTATCATAGAGGAAATAAATTTGTCATAGTTTCTTCATAATTCATTGAAAAATATTGATGAGATGTGAATACAGATGCTCTGACATCATCCCATGTAAATCAAAAATAAAACCCTGCATGTATCCCTTATTAACTGTTCAATTAAACCCCTTAAACATATCTAGTTTGCAATCATAGAACTCCATAGTTTTCCAAACAAGTATGGGGCATGATTTTTCTGTAGATACTGGGCCCCTCCCCCAGAGAAATCCTTACTAATAAACAATAATGACAGAAGAAACAAACTGCAGAAAATCTTATCAAAACATGTAAATGTAGAGTCATTTTGTACAATTTCCAAGGAAAATATGCTGGAGACCTATTAGGATATAAAACTTAGCTGTGATCATATAGCTTAAAGGACTTGTCCCGTAATTTTAAAACTTGCATAATTTTATGAAAAATATTCTTTATACTATAGTTGAAAAGGATACTAAATACAATAAAAATTGTTGTGAGCATATTTACAGAGATATTGCGAGTTGAAATTCAAATACAGCAATATGCATATTTCGATCGGAGATTTACGCGCCATATTACTGTGACGTCATATGCGACAATTGGAATGAGAAAGCACGTAGTAAGCCGGTAGCGATTTAGGTGATAATCCTATTATTTTATCTATAAAACCGCTTTAACAGCATTATCTGTGTATTTACTCATCAATTAATGGACTATGGTGTATTGTGCGGCATACGGTTGCACCAATATTCAGAAAAAAGGGTGCCGATTTAATCATTTTAGTTCCTCAAAGGATGCAGCTCGGAGGATGGCATGGATCATACACAAGTTTGATGCTACAGATATTAGACGGTTGTGTTCAGAACACTTTTCAAAACTTCAGCTAGACCGAGATCCTGAGAATTAGAAGGCGACTGGCTTTGCAGGGGCAAAGATTCGACTTAAAAGTGATGCATGCCAGGCCTAGATGTACATGTACCTCTTCGTTTGTTCAAAGTCCCGGAGTTACGGGATAATTGTGGTTTTCTATTGATACTATTTAAATGTGCTGGAATTTCTATTGTCATAGATAAAAATATTTTTCAATGTTACAATGTTTGTTTTCAAATCGCTCGTGTCAAGTTCAAACTGCGTGTTGATGATTCTAAATAAGAGGCGATTTTGAGAAAATGCCCAGCTTTCAATGCATGCCTGATGTTGTTTGTAATCTGAGCGACTAGAAAACACAGGAATCGGTAATTTTATCTGTAATAATAGTTGTAATGGTCTATACCACACCACACATAATAAAAACACAGGAAACGGTAATTTTGTTTGTAATAATGATTTACCTGGCCTAGAGATCGGCTGTTGTGTATATTTTTATGATATACACAGGAAACTTCTCAGGTTATCAAAAATTATGCTTAGTGTCTTGATTTGTGCAAAAAAAATAAAATTAAAATTTCTACCTACATGCATACCGCATTTCTATTTCCCGTAAACCTTCAAACTTGGTCATATTTATGTATTGCAGCTAACAGGTTTAGTCCATTTCTAAACCTGTGCTTTTTAAAACTTCTAATTAAACTGTTATACATCGTATATAAATAATTTCCTAAATATAATATTACCCGGTGTTTCCGGGCACTTCCTGGTGTCCTGGGAGTTCGCGGTGTCGTGGGTGTACTAGATAAAATATCCATGTTTCGGGAGAATGAATAAATCCAAGTAGATCTGTGTACATGTACAACCAAATGAAGAATGATCAAGATACCCCTCAATATGGGCCGTCTGTAGGGTTTCTGTGGCTGTTGTGTTTGTGTAATGGTGGTATCTCAAACAGAAGCTGACACGAAGTCTACAACCCCCCCCCCCCCTCCTCTCTTTAGGGTTTTTGTGGACTTAATGTTTGTGTAATGATGGTATCCCAAACAGTAGCTGACGTATAGCTAGTCTACCCCCCCCCCCCCCCCTTTCTCTCTCCCTTACTCTCAATCATCGACTTAATGAGTAATTATTGTCATAAGATGCAACACTATTGCCATGCCATATTATTTCATCTATCTTTATTATTGCTACAGTTTTACACATTTTTCTCTCTCTTTATAAATATAAAAGCCTAATAAATTATAAATAGCTCAATAACTCTCTCTCTCTCTCTTTATAAATATAAAGCCATGATAAATTATAAATAGAAATATCTCAATAACTCTCTCTCTCTCCCTTTATGATAGAAATATCTCTTCTCTCTTTTTTTTACTACTGTATCAGTTCTCAATAACTTATTTGTGCTTTTTTGCTATTGTTTGATTTCTGATTGTGTAATTTATAATCCATGTGGTATCCCAAGTCAATGCTATCAAAACTCAGGTATACCAGGGCTTTCCTCCAGATCTAAAGTCGATTTGAGTCGATTGAAATGTTAAATTAAACCTGAAATTTTGCTTTAAAAACTAGGAGATCATTTTTTATATGTATTGTGATAAAAATTACTTCAGTTTCTAAATGATTCACAAACGTGGGACATGTCCTTTAATTGGTATGCTACATCTGTGTGACAAGACATATTATTTATTGGAATAAAGTTACTCATCATTGTCCTTTTCAACAAAATGCAATATTGTGAAAACTTATATTTCCACAAAAACTTGTGTGTGTAAATACAAATGCATATTATATTCAGCCAAATACAGTAATGTGAAGGTTTTGTGAAAGGTATTACTATTGAGTAAATTTAACATGGAGCGACTTCTTTGTTTCTAAATGTAAGTATGTAACATCTTTATTAGTATGTAATATTTGTGTTTTAACATAAAAAAATATGAAAATATATATTTTCAATTGTCTTTCCCACAGTCCATTTAATATCTCATTGTAAATTGACCTTATAGTGGACCAGCATGTTTTGCTATTCATTGGTTGAATAAGAAATTGTCCTTCACAGGCACAACTCTGCTCAATAACAGCAATGCCCATATATGGTAGATTCCTCAACCTGTTTAACCACTATGACCATTTTAGCCCCACCCTGGTACCAAAACCTCTACCCCCTGGGATCAAGAAATTTACATTTTCTTAAAGGGCTACCTGCTCCTTCTAAATATCCATTTAGTTTCATTTTAGTATCAATAGCATATACGAGAAATATTTCCTCTTTATATTAGAGACAAATGGTTCAAAACTTTTAAATTTGGGGAAAGGAGTAAATATATTTATTGACAATCTCTCTCATAAAGATAGGCGTAAAATAATCAGAAATATTTGTCAAATGAATTTGACATTTGAACACGAATGTGCATTGAAGTATACAGTGTACCATAGTTTTTTTCTTAAGTATGAGAGAGAGAGGGGGGTTAAGAAAAATGATAAACTAATATAGAATTCTTGCCAAGTGAGACAAAATAAAATATAATAAATTGTGCTTTTGTCCATACTTGAAAATATTAAAATGATAATTCGGGTGGGGGCGAGGTATTTATTAACTGAAACTGCTTCATTTTCGTACACGTACCAGCGCTCGATGCTCATTTTTCGCTATATGCACATGTATAAGGGTTAAATTCATAACTGAAGGCTCTTGTATTTTTCTCTCATTCAGAACTTCTCCCACTTTTTACCCAAACAATACTTGTGTTTTGTAATGACAACTAGTGGGTATTGTTTTTTACAAAAAAATCCAGATGTCTCCCCTTCAAAGTTTGATTGTCTAATAACCGGGGCAACAATAATGAGTGCAAGCGTAAGAGGAAATAACAACGGCTTGCATCAAAATCAATGGGTCAAAGTAAAAAATTTTGGTACAGTACATCTTGTCTTAAATCTGCCTTCCATGTTGTAAGTTTGAAAACCTAATGTCAAAGGGTTCTCAGGTTATGGTCTGGACTATACTTTGATGTAAAAGAGTAACCTTGACAATGTAAGTAGGTCAAGGTAAAAAATGTTGGTGATGTGCACCCCCTCCCTCCTTAATATTGCCTTTCCATATTACAAGTTTGCAGCCTTGATGTCAAACAAATCTTAGTTATGAAATCATCAAGTTTTTTTTAAACATGACATTGAATGAAGAAATGGGTCAAGGTCAAAAATGTTGGAACAGTACATCTTCTCTTAATGTCTGCTTTCCATGTTGTAAGTTTGAAATCCTAATGTCAAAGGGTTCTCAGGTTATAGTCTTGACTATACTTTGATGTAAAAGAGTGACCTTGAATGAAGAAATGGGTCAAGGTCAAAGATATTGGTACAGTACACCTTGTCTTAATATCTGCTTTCTAAGTTGCAAGTTTGAAATCCTAATGTCAAATAGTTCTCAGGTTATAGTCTTGATGTAAAAGAGTGACCTTGACACTGTAAGTGGATGAAGGTCAAAAATGTTTGTGGTGTGCATCCCTCTTCCATATAACCTCTCCATATTCCAAGTTTAAAGTTTTAATGTCAAACGGTTGTCAAGTCAGCTTTTGGCCTGGACTATATTTTGATATAAAAAATTGACCTTGACTTTATAAATGGGTCAAGGTCAAAAATTTTAGTGGAATTCCCCCTTCTCATATTCTAAGTTTGAAGTCTTAATGTCAAAGGGTTCTAAAGTTATGGTCTATTCATGTTTTTCTTAATTTGACCTTGAATGAAGAAAGGGGTCACGGTCAAAAATTTTGGTGCACTCTTCTATATCATCTCTCCAAGTTTGAAGTTTTAATGTCAAACAGTTGTGAAGTCAGCTTTTTGGTCTGGACTATATTTTGACCAAAAAAATTGACCTTGACTTTATAAATGGGTCAAGGTAAAAAAAACAATTGGTGGAATTCCCCCTTTCCTCATTCCCCCTTCTCATATTCTAAGTTTGAAGTCTTAATGTCAAAGGGTTCTGAAGTTATGGTCTATTCATGTTTTTCTTAATTTGACCTTGAATGAAGAAAGGGGTCAAGGTCAAAAATTTTGGTGCAGTGCACCTTGTATCTATGTCCTCTTGCCACGTTTCAAGTTCGAAATCATAATGTCATAGGGTTCTCAGCTATAGTTGACGTAAAAGATTGACCTTGACTTTATAAGTGGGTTAAAGTCAAAAGTTTTGGGGGCGGGCACCCCTCCTCCATACCATCTCCTTATGTTCCAAGTTTGAAGTCTTAAAGTCAAAGGAATTTCTAGTTAGGGCCTGGACAAAATTTGGTTGAAGAAGAAGAAGAAAACTGACAAAAACAATACGTCTCCCCTTTGAAGGGGAGACATAATAACAATGATTTATTCTATTCTTTGATATTGATGAGTGATTCGCAGTTTTCCTTGAATTTTTGCAGTTGATAATCCTGATATTTGTACTTTATAAATTAAATTTCTGATATAATAAGAAGTTTACTTTCACTCTTATGCACAAATTCCTTTTTCATTTTTGCCTTGCTATGAAAATTGATCCTTTGACTTTGGTGTTCAGAATGACAGTAAACAGTGAACGCATTGTGAACAGTGAACGCACGGTGAGCGCAAAACTGCAAATGGAGAGCGCACGATGAACGAACGGAGAGCACAGTGAACGCACGGAGAGCCCATGGAAAAATGGTAATGTATAACATTTCAGGGACTGTAATTGCAATCTTATGTCCTTGTGAATTGACACTAGGCAGCCGGAGAAAAGTTGATTTCACATTTGTTTAAAATTCTTGATATGCAAGGAAAAAAGCCTAAGAGATGTTCTTTTGCCTAATCTTCAAAATCCTAACTCAGGGTGACGGTTGGGGTTGGGGGATTTAGTCCTTCAATTCATCAGTTCAAGCTTACTATTCAATACTACATGTACTAACAAAAAGTGGAGGGGAGATCAGCCAATATATCTCACTTTACATGTACAAATAATGGAAAATATTAAATTGTTGTAAAAAGAAAGGAGAAGGGGGGCAGCCACTGCTCCCTCCCTGCCTGTAATTAGTTCAAGATGTTGAACACTGCTGCACAGTGTACAGTGCTGATATTAGCATTTATTTCAGAGTTTATTCATGAACAAAAATATTTAATACCATTATACAATATTGTATCTATAATTGTTGTAATATTTCACAGATTTGCTAGTCCCAGATGACTTTAAATGTATATAGATTTGATTATCTAAAAGAGAAGTGCATCGAGATGAATAGATTTTTATATAATATCATAGAACAAGTCTTCAATTACAAAGTAAAAGTCTAAATATTGAAACGGTGGCTGATCATTACGATGTATCATTATGATATGTTGATCAAATTTTAACCAATCTACTGAACAAGAAATGTAATTCTTGAGTAAATGTATGTCCCCAAGAAAAAAAATATCATTTGTGCTGCTAGACAAGGTGACTGACCATTGTCAATGACACAAACATTACAACCTATCATCATATTTATTTTATGAGGACCATCACTATTTTTCATAGACCAGTAACATTTCATTATGATTTCTTGTTTTTGTCAGTGGAATGAATAATTGGACAGCATTGAGATAATCATTAATACAAACAATCAGACCTTCTCCTTCGCACAGAATGGAATGGTGACATTTTAAAAGTATAATCCAACAAAATGTGTGATTATCCCGAAAAAGTTTGCAGTCGCTGCCATTACTTACTTTTTTGGACCAAATCTCTGTTGTTGCTATGGCATAACTATGGTGGGCAGAGCTTATGCTGCAGCTGAGGAACTGTGTATTAATCAGATAATTATTAAATAAAACAATTGCTTGAGAAAAATTCTACCTCATTTCCCTTGTTTCTTTGTCACATTTTAAACATATCTTCCTCAAAGATTGTAGAGTATCCTTTGTCAGAGAGTCAAGTTGTACTTTCTTTGCCTATAAATAATGAAAATGATCAATAATAATTGCTGAAAATGCAGATAATCATAATTTGTCCAGACATATAGAAGTGCTAAATCAGCACAATATGTGCTGAGTAGTTCTTGGACAAACAACCGGAACTAAAGACTTGCCTGTATTTGATGCTGTACTTCAACTCCAAATGAACTCATTTTCTCTGATACTACACTATCTATATCTTGCGATGATGCAGTACTAATGGATACTGGCATATCTTTTCTTATGTCATCACCTTAAATAATATACACATTCCCTGAGAAGCATAAATACAAATGATTTTCATGAAATTAATTTTCTTTACATCTTACATCAAGGAAATGCAGCTTTCTGATTACAATGTTTTCCATGACTGCTTTTTTTTATAATTCCGATCGGGCTTACTTCAAATTTGAAAAATTGCAATATTTCTGAATTTTGTCCATTTCATTTCTTACGTTTATCTTTTTTCTAATAGACATGCTTTGAAGATTTTAGCCGTAGATTTAAACAATATTAAAAAAGTAATATTTTCTAGTTTCATAAATAATGATAATAATAATTATAAAATTTATATAGGCCTTATATAAAACAAATTACTCTAAGGCGCTTTACAAGAGTAAGAAGAGGAATAAAACAGTAAAACACAATTAAATGAAATTTAACACTATGGCATAAAATCTTATATATCTGTAAAATTAACAAAATAAAACACTATAATTAAGATCAATAGCTAAAGTTTTTTGTTTTTTTCATGGTGAGCACTATGCAATGTATTACAAATCAACGAAATAAAACATTTATAATTTTTTTAAGAGGTTCGCACCCGAGATTTGGAGTAATGTCAATTTTTTAAATTTCTACATTGAAGGAGAATTAAGAAATCAAAAAAAAAACTGGGGTTGCAATGCTTGTTAATGAGTTACAGTGTTCTACACATGACCTATTTGCACTTAAAATCTACTGGTTCTTAAGTAATACCAATTTTATGTTCTAAGGTCAGAGGTCAAGATCACTGGAGTCACTTGACCTTGATACTAGTTTGTAGGTCCTACCATCCTCTTGTCATTTCTGAAGATTCCATGTCACTATTAGTCCCGGTTTTAAAATTATACCAGTTTTTATGTTCATGTTCAGAGGTCAAAGTCGCTGGAGTCACTTGACCTTGATACTAATTTGTAGGCCCTCTCATTCTCCATTCATTTCCGAAGACCCAAGGACTCTAACATATTTGCCAAGCTATATCTGTTGAATTTTGGAGTTAATTTTCTCCCATAGAGTTCCAAGTTAAATCCCACCCCACTTGACCCCCTCCCCCTAAAATGTACCCTACCCTTCAATCTAAAAACAAAAACATTTCTGCACATCTAGATACACTGGCCAATCATATCCTTGAATATCTATTATTTTATCAACTGGTTACGAAGAACAGTGTCGGACAGTTTTAGGCGTGAGAAAGAAGTGGAAGAAGAAGCGGAAGAATAATAAGAACCAAGCAAAAACAATAAGTCTCCAAACTTTGTTTGGGAGATTTAATAATATCCTAATACGCAATTTCCGAGTTGTCCAATAGTTCTTTCCCTTTGTGGAACTTTTACGCACAGTGAAACGCAAAACATACTATCGTCCACACGCGGTGGGTACAAATGCTTATCGCTGCCTTCATATATTGCCTAAAGGCCGATTATCAGACATTATGCAACCACCCAAACTGCAGGCACATACAATATCAGTAAGTTTATTAGTATTTGATAGTAAAATAGCTCAAACAAAATTGATGATCACCATTTTTCTTTGATTAAAATATCACTCGTGCAGAAGAGGAAATAAAAAATAATTTCATATTAAATTTGATGGCCTAATTCTAACAAATATTGTACTTGATATGGTCAGTTCAATATATACCAACGACTGATATAAACAAAATTTACATTTTCATTACTTTTATCCGAATTTACATAGCTAGTCTATAGTATATGTATACATCTTGTACCCACTCAAGCGTTCAACAGAACACTGAACGTACCTCCATCACAGAAGAGCTGATATCTCAGAAGTTGCGTATTAGGGGGTGGTATGGTATGTACATGTGGACCCCTACTATTATCTTAACAGACAAAATTATCGGTTCCTGTTATTGTAAGCACAAGATCTGCGTGGGCATCTTATTTTAGATACAAAATGTATATATACAATGGGATGTTTTATAGAAGAAAGCAAGAGATGTTTGTAAAACACATATGCCCCCCATGGTGCAAAATTCAAAAGGGTTATACACACACACATCATTTAATTGAGAGTAGTATCATCAATTCAAAATATTGAGCAAACAATATCTTCCTATGTCAAGAGTGGATAGACCATGAGACCTAAAAATCAATAGGAGTCATCTACTCTTTATGCTGTACCAGTGTACCAAGTTTGGTGTCAATCAAGCAAATAATTCTTAAAATATAGGAGACAATAAATTACTATGTCCAGTTTAACCATTGACCTTGTGACCTCAAAATCAATAGTGGTCATCTTCCTCCTGAAGATGTACCAGTGTACCAAGTTTGATGTCTGTCAAGCAAAGGGTTCTCAAGATATTGAGCAGACAATATATTTTTATGTCCAGTTTGACCCTTGACCTTTGATCATAAAATCAATAGGGGTCATCTACTCCTTAAGATGTACCAGTGTACCAAGTTTGACGTCTGTCAAGCAAAGGGTTCTCAAGATATTGAGTGGACAGTATATTCCTATGTCCAGAGTAGATTGGACCTTGACCTTTTGACCTGAAAAACAATAGGGGTTCTCTTCTACTCATAACCAACCCACATATGAAATATCATTACGATCAAATGAATGGTTCTCAAGATATTGAGCAGACAACATGTGGTCTACTGACCGACCGCAGGTGCAAACCAATATGCCCCTCTTCTTTGAAGGGGGGCATAAAAATGAAACGAAAATATTTTTCCTTCAAATATTACTGGGATAAAAATAACAGAAGACAATATGATTGTTATTCATAGTGCAAATGTTATACATCAAATGGACGTATAAAAACATAGGGAAAGTCACTTGAACAAACTTGGAAGACAAGTTCAGACATCTTGAGCATCTTGATATCTAAAAGTTTTGTCAAAAACCCTCGGACTTTGAGATACAGATATCATACTGTATATCAAGTATGTGCCTATCCATTTTGGATTGTCAAGAACTTCCTATTTTGTTATTATAAGGAACTTCCTCGTAGATAAAGAATCTCAGTTATAAGAAAAATATATGTACATGTTGGTGTTCAAAGGAAGTTTTACTGTAATTACAACTCAATATTCACTTGTAGGTCTTACTTCTTTCTTGTCGGTGTGTTGCCTGAAACCCTCTCAACCAATTTACTTCACACACAGTCTCATCTTGATCCTCTTCTATAAAGGAATTGCACTCCATTTCGTGTCTTTGTTAAGTAGAGTTTTGCTTTTAAAAGTTTTCTATATCCTTATATACATGCATTTGTATCCACAAAAGGAAAGTCTATTGGCATTCTATTGGTATTTCTGGTCATCATATCAAGACTATTTTAAGTTTTCTATTGATTGACCAATTGCTAAAACAGTACATGTACAATTTCACAAGTCTTCAAGAACATGTTTTAGAGGCAGTAGCCAGTTGACTAGCACAAGGAAATTTTTACTTCCAAACAAAAGAACATGATAACAGCTAGCTTTCTTGGCTTGTGTAAAACTAAAATTGCCAAAGCCTTAAGGAATTTAAGGCTAAATCTTATTTCATCCCATAATTTTCACCTCACATAAAAAAGATCATGTCCAATGCAGTTTCATATAATCTGTCTCTAATATCTTTGGCTATTTAAAGTTCAAGACATCAAGAGCAATGCAATTTATCAGTTTTACTCCAACTGAGTTAGAAGGATAATTTCTGTGAACATTATTTTTTCAGAAAACATTTTGTGCAGCTTTGGACAATCAAAGGATATTTTATGTTTCCACTTCAAGGGGTTACAAATACTTTCAATGGATTCTACAAATGAAAATAACTAGCACTATGAAATATGTCCATTAGTGGCAGAGCTCATTGCAGCTCCAACAAGATCCACCACATGAAATGCTGCATCAAATCAACTATCAATTGCATTAATAAGAGTACCGCAAACGGTACAATATACGCCCGTCGGACAGTGAAATTCAACCTGGAAGCATATTGGGCACTCTGAATTGATACAACATACATTCTGAATAGAAAAGCCTTAAAGTGGGTCATGGTGCACCAATCCATCTGACATGTGAACTGAATATGTAATAAATTTTCACTGAGAGTGAGGTTGTGATAAAATGTTGGTGCAATATCTATATATGATGATAAAAAGTCCAAGAAACCATTTGATCTACTTTTTGCCCTAAAGTAGGTCATGGTGCACCAATTAAGTTGAAATGTTTGAAATGTGAACTGATTATGTATTTCTCTGAAAGGGAAGTTGTGACTAAATTTCAGAGCAATACCTGTGACCATACCAAAACAAGAGGCCCATGGGCCACATCGTTCACCTGAGTCACCTTGGTCCATATCAGAAGACTTTCTATATATATTTGCATGTAAAACCGTAGTCCTTATCATGGCCCCAATCTACCCCTGGAGGCCATAGTTTTCGCAAACTTGAATCTACACTATGTCAGAAATTTTTCTTGTAAATGTGAACTTCTTTGGCCCAATGGTTCACGAGAAGAGGATATTTGAAGATTTTTCCTATATATTTGTATGTAAAACTTTGATCCCCCCTTGTGGCCCCATCCTACCCCCAGGGGCCATGATTTGAACAAACTTGAATCTGCACTATATCAGAAAGCTTTCATGTAAATATCAGCTTTTCTGGCTCAGTGGTTCTTGAGAAGAAGATTTTTTTTTAAAAATTCCTATATATTTGTATGTAAAACTTTGATCCCCTATTGTGGCCCCATCCTACAACAGGGGGCCATGATTTGAACAAACTTAGCTCTGCTCTATGTTAGGAAGCTGTTCATGTGAA
>NC_079167.1:2944101-3009101 GCF_947568905.1 Ostrea edulis | reverse complement strand
ACCACCTCTAAAACAACTTCATACAAATTTGGAATGCAATTTATGACAGGGTTTAGTAGAAATTGATGCCTTGTCCATATATAGAAAAATTGCACTAATGACCATATTCTGAAATCTGTTATTAACCTATAAGGACTTTCATTTACCTGGACTTTCTTGTGAAATCTCTGATCTTGGCGAGGAAACAATGTGATCCTCCATCTGCAAAAAAAACAAAAAACCAAACAAACAAACGAAAAAACAAAAAACAAACTAGCCTACATCTTTATTCAAATCCAAGAACAATTTCAGAGTGAAACTCCTTAATACCAGTCTCCCTAAACACTTTCCCCTTAAAACTGGCCACTTTTGGTAAAAAGTCTTAAAGGCCAAGGTTTTCAACCGGTCGGTTTTCCTCAGGTAAGTTAAGTGAGGGGCGGAGCTAATTTAAGGCAGGTGTGTAGCCCCAAGCCCGAGGGAACCCTGCTAGCTGGTAGGCCTATATACCGTCCCAAATACACGGGATATTATCTGTGTTACCTGCTTTACCTGTACATTTTTGTATGATTGAAAAATTCAAGGTAGTGATTTTTTTGGTGCAGATTAATCGAAACGTTGATAATGAATCAAACGTAAAAATTAAAGCTCAACAAATTTATTTTGTATAAATGAGAACATTAGCCATTGAAAACTTTATAGGCTCTTTATTCAAAGTTTTTTTGTATCCATTTGACTGCCTTCGTTCGTCGGACACCCAGTATCTGATGATATTTGACTGCCAAACATAGTTTCCGAAGGGAGTTTCTGCGTACTGTGGTATATTTTCTGGCTATGTACAGCTGATGTACCGATCATCGTCCCATGCCCCATGATGACTATATATTCCAAAACAGCTTAGAAAGTTTTATTCTGTTTGAATTAGTTTTTCTGAACGCACACCAGAATTCTCTGGCTACCTAAGTTGTCTATGCGACTCGATATGGCCATAACGCATGGCCTACACAAACAGAACATTCGTATTTTCCAACAGTTCCTTCAAAAACTGGTCTAGACAAGAAAATCTGTTCTTCCTCTGGACCCCAATTCCAACCATTATACACAAAAAAGAGCCCTTATAGCGGCTAATTTCTCTTCCGATAAGTTGAACTTTTGTTGCCATGTTTCGAGGGGAAAATTACACTTATAAATTTTCAACTGAGTGTAAACAAGATTTCATTAACATACAATGTATTTACTCATAATTAATCTGTTTAACATAAAATCGATGTCCGTGTAAATCATATTGCAAAATAGACTACTATTATTGTGTGACTCTCTCTACATGAAAACCCTATCAAGCTGGATTTATGCGGTAAGCATCAAACGATTGCACGGATGCCTCGATCACCAGTTAAGATAGATAAGGTATACACAAAGACTAGTAACCAAATGTCCATCAATTTCTAGCATCCAATGTGAAGCTTAATTTCTCCTGATTGACAAGGGTTCACAGACCAGGTAATGTTGAAGGTGGTGCTTATTTTCTCGGTCTTTAAGTATTCCTTATACAGAAATTCTCATAATACTAGCCACCCCTGAATTTTAATTTTTTTTTTTTTTTTTTTACTTTAACAAACATAGGAAATATTCCCTCACAAAACAAGCTAGACTTAGTGATTTTATAAAAAGCCATGGCTGGATTAATTACTGACACATGATCTGTAAGCACTTTTATTCAATCTTTCTATTCATCACCTGAATGAAAGGTAAATGAAATCATAGACTGACAAGATTTATTTGTTTGTCATATCAAAATCAAACATTACAATAAAATAAGTTAATTGTGTTCACCCGTGGTGAGCCTCTACTGTTTTAAATGCCTCAGATCACTGGACCTTGAAAACCCCCACCAGTTCATATATTAGAGTGGACAGGACTGTCATAGGCGAAGGACAAACTCAAGTTCTCATTTCTTATTCTCAAGAGGCATGATGCAACTGTGACTACATATATGAATATTAATTTATTATCGTGTCCTAAAACATCGAATTGTGGGATTTCTCATTGCAAAGAAATGTATTCACTATTCATATATACCTGTAAAGTTTATCAAGCAAGTTAAACGTTCTAACTGGTTTTCGTACAGTGTTCATTTAGGATTCATGTGTAATGTATTTTCTTAGAAAAGTAATTGTGTACTTTGTACAATTAGTAAAGCATATATTCAGGCCGCATATATACAGTATCTTGTGTGTATAAACTGTATTTATACAATGTAAGTGTATATTGTCTTCCAATAATATTGTGTATTTTATAAGGAATGGTTTATTCCAGGTCCCAGACCACCTTATCACTCAGTAGATTTAGTAACCAAAACAGACAGTATCACACAGTGTTTCAAACCCTGAAACCAACGTATGGTGTATACGTGTGTACGGACAACTACCAAATGCTGGACCGAAAGTAGCTGGACAAACCTATATGCTAGTGAGGACCTGAGAGAACCACCAACCAGAACATTATATGAGCATTATAACTATTAAAATTGTGTCACTATATTAGATAAAGAAATAAGAGTCTTAAATTTTGTTAGTTGTATTTTGAGGAAATACGACCTTGGACACTTTTAGTGAAGTCATTTGCGACAGTGTTGGAATTCTTTTCTTAGGCCAAAACTAAAAAATTGATTTGTTTGATGTACTCCAACCGACCTGTCAAATTTGCTCCTACCTGATCGTTTTTTTTTTTCACCAATTCAAAATTTCATCTTTTTTTTTTTTTTCCCTCTCGGTTCCCTTGAAAAATAGAAAATTCTCCTTATTTTAAAAGAAAATATTGAAACTTTCATGACATTCCAAAAAAAAAACCCTACCTACTGACCTACCTTGAAAAATGTGGGTCGGAGTACATCAAACAAAAATATTTTTAATGATGGCCTTACATGAATATTCCCAACTACATTTACATGTAGTTTTATTGTTTTAAAAAGATATGACACAACACACTGTGAAACTAGGCATAAATGATGTGAGATGTCACTGAACCAAGAAGCAAAGGAGAAAGCCTGGCTAGAGCACTATGAAAGGCTCCTAAATGTGGAATTTGAATGGGACCCTGAACACCTAACCGATGAATCACCAGTGGAAGGGCCACCTGTCCCAATCTCAATTGATATGGTGAAAAAGGCCATCTCCAAGATGAAGTTGGGTAAAGTGGCAGGACCATCGGGAATAGTAGTGGAGATGATCAGAGCCGCAGGTGACAAAGGTGTATCCATGATCCGTGACCTCGCATCCTCAATTATCCATGATGGCAAGGTCCCCACTGACTGGGAGCAGAGTTTCATTGTCTGCCTCTACAAGGGCAAGGGTGATGCTGTGGACAGGGGCAACTACCAGGGACTCAAACTGACAGAACAAGTTCATGAAAGTCCTGGAGAGGATTGTGGACAGCCTTATTAGGCAGTTGGTGACAATCGATGACTCCCAGTTTGACTTCGTCCCTGGCAGAGGTACAACTGACGCAATATTTGTTGTTCGGCAGCTGCAGGAAAAATATCTTGCAGTAAACAAATGGTTCTATATGGCGTTCGTGGACCTTGAAAAGGCATTTGACCGTGTCCCTCAGAAAGTGATCTGGTGGGCACTGCGAAAACTTGGTGTGGAAGAGTGGATTGTGCGTCTGGTGCAGGGGATGTATGCAAATTCCCGTAGCTGTGTCCGCGTTGGTGATGGCTACAGTGAGGAGTTTGCTGTGAGGGTCGGAGTCCATCATGGGTCAGTACTCAGCCCTCTGCTTTTCATCATCGTACTTGAGGCTCTTTCACACGAATTTCGCACCGGTGTTTCATGGGAGGATCTGTATGCAGATGACCTGGTTATCATTACTGACTTGGATAAATGTGTCAAGAGGCTTCCGACTTGGAAAGAAGCTATGGAAAGGAAAGGACTGAGAGTGAATGCAGGCAAAACCAAGATCATGATCTGCGGTACGGGTCTTGACCTACTTCAGGACTCGGGCAGCTTCCCATGTGCTGTCTGTCGTACAGGTGTAGGCAGCAATAGTATTTTCTGCAATGGCTGCAAGCACTGGGTGCACAAGAAATGCAGTGGGCTCGTGCGCCTGTCTGTGGACCCTGACTTCAGATGCTCAAGATGCAGAGGAACTGCTCGCCCTCTTGACGGCAGGCCGCAGAGTGACATCCAAGTTGGTATGGACAAGTTGGAGGTTGTAGGCTCCTTCTGCTACCTCAGAGACATGCTTTCCGCAGCTGGTGGCTGTGACCTTGCAGCCACTACGCGTGTGAAGACTGCCTGGAAAAAGTTCAGGGAGCTGCTACCAGTCCTGACATCACGCCACCTGTCGTATAAGACCCGTGGTCGAGTGTATAACACCTGTGTACGAAGCGTTATGCTCCATGCCAGTGAGACCTGGGCACTGACCAAGCCAAATCTTCATCACCTACTACGCAATGACAGGGCCATGATAAGACAGATCTGTAACATCAAGCCTGAAGATATGGCCACCGTAAGTTCAACTGAATTGCTGGGGCGGCTTGGCATCGACGACCTTGACCTCATCTTAAGGGAAAGGAGACTCCGCTGGTATGGCCACGTTGTCAGATCCAGCAGTGCAGTCAAGTGCGCTTTAAATATACAAGTTCCTGGGAGACGTAGAGTTGGTCGGTCAATGCTATCTTGGAGAGAGTTGACGGAGAAAGATCGTAGAGAATGGAAGCTCTCAACTGCCGACCCTCAAGACCGGAAAGAATGGAGATCTGAGGTGAGATCTGCCATGCGTGCAGCCAGCCAGATACCTGGAAGGGGGCCCACTAGTGTGGACACTACCCGTGATACTGCACGGAAATAAAAAGGAACCAACAACAACAACAACGCCCATTGACCACATAGTTCACTTGAGTCACCCTGGCTGCTGTTGTTCAGCTGTTGTAATTTAAAAAAAAATTTCAATCTTTATTCCCATGAAAATCTAAAGGGTCCTGGCATAATTGAACATGAATTCACACAACATGGTGATGCCTTACACCAACATAGCTAACATAACCTTGCTGTTCTGTGAGAAGGTCAAGGTCACATTGATCATGGTATCAAATAAAAGGTCTTGCTATAAGAAATCTATATGCAAAATATAAAAGTTTTACTTTAAATAATTCAGGAGATATTGAACAAATCAGATTTTCTAAAAGTATGTCATACTCCAAGGTCATAAGGTCAAACACCATATAAAGAATCTGTACACAATTATATGTAAGTCCCTTCTTCAATAGTTCAAAAGATATTCAATAGTTTACATTTTCTTAATAGTAGGCCAAACTCCAAGGTCAAAGATTATGGTATGAAATGAAAGGAATTGTAATAAGAAATCTATGTACAAAATATAAAAGTTCTACCTACAAAGTTTAGATTTTAAAAAAGGTCAGGTTTTAAAAAGTAGGTCAAACTTCAAGGTCACAAGGTCAGTCACCATGGTATAATATGAAAGGTCTTGTCATAAAGAATATATACACACCATAGGGCTGTCCTATCTTAAATAGTTGAGGATATATTCAACAGGTTACATTCTCTTGAAAGAAGGTCAACTCTACGGTCAAGGTCACAAGGTTAGAAAATTTGATACAAAATAAAGTTTTGTCAGAGTGGATATATAAGGAATGCATACATGATATATGAGAGCCCTATCACTCACTATTTAAAAGTTAGAGTAAAGTGGAAGTTTGGATCAAACTCCAAGGTCAAGATCACAAGCTCATATATGAAATGTAAGGCCCTACCATAAGGAATCTTAATGCAAATTATGAAAGTCCTACCATAAATAGTTTAAGAGATATTGAATAGGTTAAGTTTTCCTTAAAATAGGCCAAGGTCACAAGATTAAAAAAAACATTGGTATCAAAGCAAAGGTCATGTCACAAGGAACGTGCATATGAAATATATAAGCCCTATTACTTACCATTTAAAAGTTATGAGCAAGGTTAAAGTTTCAGACAGACATAAATGACAAAATATGCCCTTGACTATAATCATAGGGCATAACAAAATTGAAATAAAAACTTAAATCCACACAATTTGGGAACATTTGCAGTTGGATTTGATTTAGTGTGGCCCTGCTACTTTTGAAAATAATTTATTTTAATTGATTTCCTGTATATTCCCATATAAAACTTAAGATATCCTATTGTGGCCCCACCCTACCCCTGGGAACTACAATTTCAACAAACTTGAATCCACTCTATGAAAGAAAGCTTTCACTTATACTTCTACTTTTCTGGCCCAGTGGTTCTTGAGAATAAGATTTTCCCTATATATTCGCATGTAAAACTTTGATTCCCTATTGTGGCCCCACCTTACCCCAAATGGCCACAATTTGAACCAACATGAATCTACACTATATCAGGAAGCTTTCTTGTAAATATCAACTTTTCTGGCCTAATGGTTCTTGAGAAGATTTTTAAATGACCCAACCCTAATTTTGCCTTTTCTTGATTATCTCCCATTTGAAGGGGGACATGGTCCTTCAATTGAACAAACTTGAATCCCCTTCACCCAAAGATGACTTGTGCCAAGTTTGATTGAAATTGGCCCAGTGGTTCTGGAAAAGATGAAAATATGAAAAGTTTACAGACAGACAGACAGAAGGCCGGTGATCAGAAAAGCTCACTTGAGCTTTCAGATCAGATGAGGTAAAAAAAAAACTTTAAGCATCATGATATGTAAACTTTCTTATATCACTTGATTTGTTCTGAATTTCTAAAAATACATTGAAGAGAATTAAACCAACTGTAAGACGATTGAGAAGCAAAAGTAAAGTGTCTATCACTGCATGCATTTCCATTATAGTGTTTATGTTAAAACATGGAAATAAATTGCCGAAATTTTTCTTATTATTGCTTAATGCAACCAGAAGTACAATAGCAGCTGCTGTAGATTTAAGTCTTATCTTGCAGTAGGCACATTATCAATTACATGTAATGGGTACATTGTTCTCAATGCAGTGCGGGTAATTTCCTCCTGAATACAGGGGGCACTCAGCACATTGTGGTCTTAGAATGTAAGGAATAAATAGAAAATTTACTATTCCTGATTGTAATTAATTGCCAGTTAAGGAATTTTTCAAAGAAGTAAGTGTTATGACTGAAAAATTAGTATGACTGTACAATAATTTTAGTCATTGATTACATCTGTGTGTCCCTTGTGTGATTTTTTTTTCACAAGCAATGTACGGTTATGATGTAACAAAGTACATACAAGTAAATCAGTATTAGTATTGGTCCTCGACTTATTTAGATTAGGATGTCTTCACAAATCAGGAATTTTTCACTATTTATTTTTATCAATATTTCCGATGACCGAAACACAATTAGATATGCCTGAAATTGCAAACCTTTATTAACTTTTTATTTCACTCTATGGACAAAAATAATTGTTGCTAAACGTTATTGTACATCAGGTACTAATGAACAGAACATGTAAATTATGTCAAATCTAGTGTAAATCTTTCTGTTGAAAGGGGTTATTTTCCACAGCATGATTAAATCTTATAAAAATAAAATTTTGTGTAAATCAACTTACATGTACATTACACAGATTGACCTGTATTTATACAAGTACTCAAATGTATATAAAAATGATTATCAGACATGTAACAACTGTCAACAGAAGGGGGGAGGGGTTGTCCCGTTTTATTACTACATGCAAAGTTGGTTATTCTTATTTATCACTAACAAGAGGCCCACAGGCCTTATCGGTCACCTGAATACTAGTGAAAAAGTATCACTACTTCCATGGGCTATGAAATCTAGAAAAAATTTCCTGTTCTGAATATCTAAGCTAAATTCTAATGTTCAGCAACAGTATAAACAAGACGTGTTCTTAAAACTTCACTGCCCTCAAAAGTGCATACACTGATGAAAGGCTTTAAATATTAGGTGTATTTACATTTAAACATCAAAACATCTGACTACTCCTTAAGTCATAACCCTAGGTTATGAAATTCACCATTTTTTGTACATTCTTTTCTGCTATTCCCAAGTATGCATTTAGATTTTATACAGTATCAGCAAACTTACACATACATACTATATACTACATTTGGCCCCATCCTGGAGTCAGAACCCTTACTCTGGAGAAAATCAAATTTACAATTTTGGTAAGACTACCTGCTCTATCCATTTAACACTATATACCAAGTTTGGCCCCGCCCTGAGGTCAGAACCCCTACCCCGGGGATCATGAAATTTACAATTTTGGTAGAGGCCTTCCTGCTCTCCATTACCATGCATTTAGTTTTTCTTACACGTGCGGTTCTTGAGAAGATTTTTGAAAATTGGTCAATTTTGGGCAGTTTTTGCCCCATCCCTAAAACCCCAGGGGTGCAGGAATCCTGAAATTTACAATTCATGTTCCCCTTATTCCAAAGATGCTTCATACCAAATATGAAAAGAATTGGAATGATAGTTATCAAGAAGAAGTTAAAAATGTCTATTGTTCACACATTTAATAACTGACCATTTTGGCCCCACCCTGATACCAAAACCCCTACCCTTGGGATCATCAAATTTACAATTTTGGTAAAGGACTACCTGCTCTTTCTAAATATCTACTTAGTTTCAATATAGTATCAACAGCACTAAAGAAGATGCTATTTAAGTGTTTTACACATAAACACTATATACCAAGTTTGACCCCACCCTGGGGTCAGAACCGCTACCCCGCGGATCATGAAATTTACAATTTTGGTAGAGGCCTTCCTGCTCTCCATCACCATGTATTTAGTTTTTCTTACACATGTGCGGTTCTTGAGAAGATTTTTGAAAATTGGTCAATTTTGGGCAGTTTTTGCCCCGCCCCTAAGGACCCAGGGGTGTTGGAGACCTGAAATTTACAATTTATGTCCCCTTTGTCCTAAAGATACTTCATTCCAAAGGACAAGGGATGTTATTGGCCAAAATTGGCCGCGCTTCAAAAGCCGACCATATTTTGCAGGTAGAAAGGTGATAATTTTCTCGTTTCATTCATATATAACATGTACCATTTATTTGTTGCTGATATTGAGAAAATAATGTTACAATATTGCATTGTTAACCCTGACGCTGTCTTCCGACGGTCGCTTTATTGGAACGTCATTGACGTTATAGGATTTACAATCCCCTGATTCTTCTAGAATATATTTTTAAAAGTTAGAATTTTAACACATAAAAAAAAAATACTCATTGAGATCAAAGACTATTAAAAACTGGTATGCTGTGGAAAATACATTATGCATTTACATGTAACTTTATCGTGTTCATAGACATTTTGCAGAGGAATCTTGTGCTAATTAAAGTAAGGAAAATAATGTGTGTATTTGCCGAAAATTGTTGAGTAGAACGCAATCATATTTTCGAAGCCGCTGTTCAATGTCCTCCTATTCAAATGAATTATGGAAAATTAAATGGCTCTTGAATTTTCATTTTTTTTTTAATTTATCTATTTATTTTTTTGGTCATAAATATAAACACTTTAATTAAAAACGGCGATTTAATCGGATAAATTTACTTGTTATGCTATGTACACCAAGGATTATATAACAGGTCTGCTTACATGTGTATGTATTTATACATGTTAAAAGTACGGTACATACGAATAAAATATGTCTGCCTGCTGTGGGTATTTACAAAATATATTGAATAGAGCGTGATGCTAAAAGATACAAATGTTGCATGAATGGGATATCATTATCTTGGGTACAGTAAAACACGTCAAGTAATATACGTGTATCTTCAGGTGGTACATTTTATATTTCAAATAAATGTATATCTAAAACCTACCAAAAATGCGTCTGTGTTTATATCTTTACATGCCCCTAAATCGTCAACAAAGAGTAGTTCTGAATCTCTCTCTCTCTCCATTTAGTGTTCATCTTTGATAAATTATATCAGTCCGTGGGCATGTCATTGCATACACCGACATTCAGTCTAAATCTAGCATTGCTTAGTTTTACTGATGTAAAACATCAAATGTGTATGTATATATCCAGAACAAGTATCAGTTATTCTTCAAATGGACTCTGGGAAGTTGTTTGAGTATGTGTATAGACAATGTGGTATATTTAACTGCTTTTCCCAGGCACGTAGAATCGTAAGGGGGGGGGGGGGGGGGGGGTCCCCATTTTATTTTGTCAATGATCATTATCTGTTATTTTCATAAGCTAACACAGATATATTGGGTGATGCCCTAGTCTTTTTGATAGTAGTTTTGAATGAGAAAAATGTAAACTTGAAAATCATTAATTGAACTGGATATGTGCTCGCTCCCTCCTCCTTATGATCATCATGATCTGATATGGGAATAAGGATATATTGGGTGACAACCCCCCTCCTAATATTCTTGATAGTAGTATTGAATGAGAAGTAAATAGAAAAGAGAGAGAGAGAGAGAGAGAGAGAGAGAGAGAGAGAGAGAGAGAGAACTAAATGTCTACCACATCACCGTAGGGTTACCCCATTTTCCTAATCGTGGAGGGGGTATGCGTCAATACTAATATAAACTTTTAGTAGCAATCTATATTTTATAAGATTGATAAAAGTTGGGGTGCCATTAGGCTGGTCAAGTTGTTTCCATAGTAAGGAAATGGTCGACATCAGCCCCCCCCCCCAACTGGAGGGGCAACCAATCCCCGATACTACAGTCTCTGAATATTTATATCTATACATGTATATATACATCCTGCCTAATTGCCTTTGTTATACTTATATGTGTACTTGTAAATGTGCACCTACGACATATATATGCGATATAGAAAAAAAATCTGCCACAACAACGGTCGAACTTTCAAATCGATCACAGGTGCTCGACGTTTTATTGAAGAAACCACATCTAGCATGAAGACATAAAGAATGATTGGCTGTTATTTTATTTTTAATTTAAAACATATTAAGAACCTATGGAATCAATATCTATATATAATTACTAATCTAGTAATATTTAATTTCAACATGCATCATATACATACATATACGTTAGAATTGATGTAAGAAAACAGCTTTTTTTTTAAAACCGCACAAACAAGTCAATATTATTAGCAATAAGTTTTATGCATTATATTTGATACACTTGTATTAAAGATAGTTTAAAATTTAGCGAAAAAAGTAACAGACATTCCAACTATATAGCTCTAGAGAACGTATCAGTACCCATTTTTTTCTGAAAATTAACGAATTTTGGTCCAATTTTTGCAAAAAGAAAATAAATTTGAGTTATTAGAGGTCTATGCGTGTCTTAGATTTGATTTTTTATTCAATCTATTCTTGAATATATTATTCTGAAAACGGCTGATTCCGTAACCTACATCAACAAGAGTACCGCAAACGGTACATAATACGCCCGTGAAATGCTTACATAGGGTGTTTTTCTTGTGCTATAATTTGCATAACTTTGCTTCAGGTAGTATCAGCCATCATGAGGCTGTGACGAACTTTCATATCAACAACCTGCAATTTTTTCAAAAATGGAAGAAAATCAAAATCCTTCACCAGATGCACATCTTCAGTACCTATACAAACACTCCACAAAATAAGAAGGTCCTCACTTGAAAACTGTGGGAGGAGTTGGGCAGACAAATTATGTACCCTTCATAGAATATTAATTTCTAAATAGACTAAGTTCAACAACCTGTAATTTTCTCAAAAATTGCAGAAAATCAAAATCCATCCCACTTGCACATCTTCAATACCCATACAAACACTCCACAAAATAAGAAGGCTCTCACTTGAAAACTGTGGGAGGAGTAGGGTGGACAAATTATGTACCCTCCATATAATAATTATTTCCAAATAAAGGGGTAAATCTCCTGGAAAAAAGGTCGAAATGGATCAAAATTGCAGTATGATCCAGAGTGACCCACAAAGAAGCTACCCAGCAAGTTTCAGCATGACATGTGTAAAGGGAAATGAAATTATAAAGAGAAAACCTCAAACGGACAGACGAACGGACAGACATCGCTGTACCATAATACGTCCCGTCTAAAGACAGGCATATAAAAATGTATGAGGTACAAATATTCCGAGGTTGGCTGAGTGATTCTGGAGCATGCCATCCTATTACACTCGGATGTAACAATGGCATCAATGAAAGAATTTGATGCTTTGTTACCTATGACGTCACAGCCCACTGTACTAAGTATACGTCATAGATTACAATGCATCAAATTTTCTCATGGATGCCATCCACTCGGATCACCTCGGTCGATTCCATCTAACCTCATATAGGCTGTTGCTGATCAAAACTTTCTGTTCTCATAAACTTTTCACATTTTCATTTTCTTCTCCAGAACCACTGTGCCAATTTCAACCAAACTTGGCACAGAGCATCCTTGGGTAAAGGGGATGCAAGTTTGTTCAAATGAAGGGCCATGTTCCCTTCAAAGGGGAGATAATCACAAAAATGCAAAAATAGGATGGGTTCATTTAAAAATCTTCTCAAGAACCACTGGGCCAGTAAAACTGAAATTTACATGAAAGCTTCCTGACATAGTGAAGATTCAAGTTTGTAAAAATCATGAACCCTGAGGTTAGGGTGGGGCCACAATAGGGGATTAAAGTTTTACATGTGAGGGGAACCAAACTAAATGGGACAAAGCCTCCTAAATACGAAAGGCTATATGGTATTAATTCAATGAATTTGTAGTCAAGGATAAGTAAGTTTGATAATCAATGATTTTTTACGTTTAAAAGGTCTTTTCCCTTTCCAAGCTGCTTGTATAATGATAGTTTTGCTCAAGCATGTTTATTGCTAGGAACTGCTGTTCAGGCAAGCAATTTGGCCCATGGGCCTCTTGTTTTGAAAAATGATGCTCTGCGCCTGATTATATCACATGCTTTCATCATACTTATATTTTTTGGTAACTCTTGTTGCGACAGAGTTCTGAAATTATTTGTATTAACTGTATCATAACTAATGGACAGAAATAAAACATCAAATATGGCTGTAACACACACACCCTCCCAACCCTACAATTTCACTCAACACACTTTTAAAAAGCTTTTTCCATAAAATAAAAGAAACTAAATATAGTTTTTATCATAGATATAACACAACCTGTTAAAACTCAGCATGATAAGGAATTTGGTGACATAAACTGTACTATGCACTGTTTGTTGACACTATTTATGCGAGTCTTATGGACCGCAATGGTAAGCATGCCCCCTACTTCCGGTGTAAGGGGAGTAATTGCAAAAATGTAGACCATTACTGCTCCAGAGTTTTAACCAGACATCAAAAGTGAACAGTACCCAACCTGCACTATTTAATTTAATTTTCAAGCTTGTGAACACTTCCAAGTAATGGGCAGATGACTTGTATGTAAACATACATAAAGGATTAAGTATTATGACAGCCTTTCAAGCCATCATAAAACTCAAAATTTTAAAGCATTAAGACTAAATCTTATTTTATTCTATCAAAAGTGACACAGTTTCTTTTTCAGAAAACATAGAGCATAGCTTTGGACAAACAAAAAATCTCTGTCAAATTTATGTACTGGAAACATAAGTCTATGGTGTAAATACTAACATTTTCTATCAAATATGTGTACTGGAAAATAAATCTATGGTACAAATATGAAGTTTGTAAAAGACTGTTCAAAAGGTTTCTGTAAGAAAATCTATATGAAAAATAGTAATTTCTAATGTCAAAATGGCAGCAAAAAGTTAAAAACAACCTTGTTGCATCAGACTTCTTACACAATCCACCTTAATTTTGAAATGAGAACACAAGCGTCAATTTTGGTGGGCAAATAGTCCTTATCATACATAATCCTTGTGAAATAATTTGATATAATATATATAATGCTGGAGAAATTAAAATCTGTAAAATATGTGTTGGTTTTTTTGGTGGTGGTTGGGGGGGGGGGGGGGGGGGGGGGGGGGGTGTTGGTTGTTGTTTTGTTAATTGCATCTATCAGAATTTTGTTGAAAGTCAATAATCATTAAAAGAAAATCAATATCAATAATAGTGAACAGTATAAGTTTTGGAAAAGGGACATAACACATCAGTAGTGGTTAATTTTCAGTAAACCAGCCACCCCCCACCCCCCCTAAACCGGCCATATTTTCAGTCCAACATCTGGCTGGTATTCAAAACGTTTCACTGTGTTTTTAACCATTTTCTTTCATGTTAATTGCAAATTCTTCAAATAACCAAACAAATGAAAACACTTTTTCTAGTACCTCATACTGTTCTTTCTGTTTGTTGTATGGACTGACAGGAATTAAAGGGTTCTGCAATCTGTTATGAAATTGTCATTAACATTCAAATATTACCTCACTCAAATATAAACAAAGTCAAAAACTGGAGACCAACACCTTGAGGTTAAAATTATGGAAGATTCTCACAAGTGTATATCATGTGGTATTCAACAGGATCCAAAAGTATAAACTAGAAGAAATATTACAGATCACCAACACATCATGAGAATGCAAACAAGAAATTCACATAATATATTCCATTAATAGAATAGTCTGTGAAATGATAAAGTTCTGTTTTGTTGTTTGAAGCAGATTGTGACATTTTTTATCTGTGATGTGTTAGGTTGTGACGTATTGTAGTATCAATAAAATTGATTTCTTCTGTCAAACTTTTAAAATGAGTGAAGATTGATTGCACAATGGGATTCATTCAGGCGAGATGTGAAGGCATGTAGGTCCCTGCTATTACTTGACCAAGAGAAGGAAGTAACATGTATCTCCATCATAAACGCACTATATCTTTTATATAAAAACTTGCAAAACAATGTAAACTAACAAATAATATCATATGTATTTGTGTTGTTAAGCAACTCTGCATAATGTACACATCTCTGCATTTTTTATTGTTTATAGCAACGTCAGCTGCATTTCTTACTTCATGAATAATTGTTCTGATGACGACCACCCTAAGGTCGAAATCGGTCAACCAAATAAATTTCATACTGCATTCTCATGATGTGTTGGTGATATGTTTTTTAAATTCTTCAAGTTCATTCAAACATAGTATTTAAACCATAACTGTATTTGCATAATCAGTAAATCTTTCAATCTTATGTCTCAATCTGAAAAAAAACAAATGTTGACAACTTTGTATCATGTTAAATCTTTTTACTTAACTGAGGTACATCAAGTATAACCCATCCCACCCCATTAATATACTTTCATCAATACACAACTTCCCAACTATTTTGTAATTTTCCTGGTTTGCTACACTGCATGTTACTTTTAAATGATACACAATTTTACCTTAAAACTTCATTCTCTTCTGAGCAAAAAGATTCTTCAACCAGTTTCTAGAACAGAAAGAAAAGTAATCTCAGTTTACTGATGCATGTATTAAAGTGTTATCAACCCTAATTTTTTTTCAACTGAAATACCTGACAATCTTTCCTGAATTTCAATAAAATAGATTCTGAAGTTTTAGGGTGGATACTTGAAGTGTTGACAAGACTTGGATCCACAAGCTGTTTCATACTTGAGTTTTCGCTAAAATGATACATGTATTGTAAATAATGAAAAATTGACTGATATTTACAAAATGAAATACACGAGAGTATGAACTGTGATGCTTCACTTTAGCATAGTGATGAAGCACATTGGCACTCAATCATGAAACGTGTGCCAGTGTGAATCATCACAGTTTATGTAGCCCTCATGTATTTTCAAAAATGAAGTTTATTTCTTATATTCACATTCTACTTTGATTTCTTCAGAATTCCCAGCCATTAAATTAGACATACTATATTTATCAGTATCCATGTACAACTGCAACACATTCATAAGGAAATGGCTGTCATTACAATTTGTAGAGATATCAAAGACAAAAACATTGGAAATGTAAACATTACTAAACAGATATGAGTGCTGATATGGATTACATGCATTATTCAGGGATGGGAATTGGGAATAAACTAAGACCTGTACCCCAATTTCTGTTTCTTCCTTGGAGTTGGACTTGTAAAAGGACTAGGTCTGTCTGTTGCAAGATTATTATCATAGCTCTTAAAAGTAAAAGATCAAACTTCAGAAATATATTCATCGGTAAGATTATCATCATTAAATAGATACTCTTTCAACATTAATAATACATGTATATAATATCATTATTTCAAGAATGCCAGTAACTCACTTCTTTGGTCTCATTCATCAAAGGATAAGTATATGTTGGTTTCCATGACTCCAAACTGTTTAACTGAGATTCTACAGGACTGGTCATGGAGCCATTATCACATCCTTCCACAGGACTTGCATTACAGGTGATAGCATAATCACTGTCATCATCAGAACCTCTGTGTCTATATGTTTGCCTATCAATGGTTTCAGGATGTTTAGACTTTGGATTTCTTCTGCTTACTTGGGACACTTTTTCTATCCGATGTAAATTAGGTACAGATTTTTCTTGGTTTTTGAAGTTATAATTGTTGAAACTGCTTTCATCGATAGAATCACATTTGTAGGAGTCTCCTCTCTTGTTTGACACCTTTTTAGATTCCTTTTTCTTTCCAAATACTTCTTTTGAACCTTTACCCTTGTTTGCATTGCTTTTTTTATTTGTATCCACAAGACCAGTTGACTTCTTGTTACTTTTCCCCCTTTTCCTTTTCACTGATTTTTGTTTGATAATCTTTTGTTGAGAGGACAACATTAAATTGTTGCTATATTCAGAAAAATTGTCATCAAAGATATATGGATCATTATCAGCATCTCCTCTAGGAGAGGATATACACTGTGAAGAATAAGTCATCTGCACAGATAGCGTCTTTGTCATCTGCTGAGAAAATTTCTGCACAGTTGGACTATCCCCACTGCTCCCTATACCCTGGCTACCTCCCGTTATCTGTCTGTGTTTACCTCTTACTTTGCTATATGTTTTGAACCACTTGGTGTTATATTTAGAATTTTGTGGCTCACATTTGTACCAAGGACTTTCCTTAAAGCTGAGGTCTGTATCTAGGCTCTTGTCACATGCAAACTTACGAGCTTTTGTGGCAATATTCTGGCTCTCCTGAACAAAATCTACTTCATTTTCTTTATCAATACCCGTTTCTTCTGCATTTGCAAGTGAAAGAGGCTTAGAGGTTTTCATGTCAATATAAGAATCACTATCTTCAACACTGTTTTCCCATTCAATAACGGCATCTCTGTTTTGGTTTTTAAGATTTGAATAGTGCTTTGTTTTATCAGATAGAGAAAACAGACTTCCTGTGCAAGTGTTTTTCAGGGTCTTTTCCTCTACAGTAGACTGTGACTTGGCATACCTCTTTGACCCCTTTGGTCTACCACAGCTTTTCAAATTTTGATCCGAGTTGACATCAACAGCTGTTTTCTCTGTCCTTTTATCAACATCACTCTCAAAATTGTAATAGTCTGCCACATCCAGTCTTTTCATAACCACAACAGGTGAAAACTCTTGTTGCTTACAACATGCCTTTGCTGGTTTTCTGTTTTTCCCTTGCTTTTTTTCAACATTCTTTCTATGAGTAACAACTTCATTTGATGGCTTACCTTTCTTGACATATTTTCTGGTTCTCTTGTTTTTAACATCAATATCACTTTCAGCTTCCTGTTCACTTCTTACACCCAAAGCACCATCATCACGAGATACGACATTGATACATGCACTTGTCAAAAGACACACATCATTATTAGTATCAGAGTTTATTTCTTTTCCCACTGTTTGTTCTGCCTGCTCCATTTTCATTTCAACATTATGTAATGCATTTTCCCCGGCATTCAGTGTATATTGTCCTTTGTCATTAGATGGTAAAGTACTCTCTACTGTCTCTATTGATTCACTTTTGTGGGGCTTTGCATCATTTGGAGACAACTTCCTTGGTTTGGGATTTTTCAGAACATTTGTTGCTGAAGATTCTGTTGCATTTCTGTCAATACTGTGATCTAGAGCAAACACAGATTTTCTTTCAACTGATTCCTTGCTATTTCCATCTTCTTCACAAACATATTTTTTCACAGAATTTTGATGACCAACTCCTTTTATCTTCATTTCAGACATCTTTTTCTCAACAAGACATGCTTTTAAATTGTTTGATTTTACAATTACATCTTGTGAACTGTTTAATATCATCATGTCCCCAGTTGCTGCATCAAAGTCACTGTCAAAACAATCCTTGTCATTGTTTGATCCAGCTGTTTGATAATTCTCTTCATGTAACACTTTTGCTGCTGAAACTTCCTTCATTACTCTCACTTTTCCAACCTCAGTATCAGCATCATCTAAAACTTTTAAAATAGAACACAATGTTTTTGTAAACACTATGCCACTAAGCTTAGCAACATTCAAAATGTGGAAAACAGGACTTAGAACTTGATGGGTTGCCTTGACCTTTAACAACCAAATAGCTTTGATTGTGGCATTTCAGTTTACTATGCATGAAGCCTCCATCTTGTATAATTCTTAAGTTATGCTCAAGTTTAAAGTTATAATGAAAGAATGAAACTGTCAAAACACAATAGGGTTTGACATTTGTGCTCATCACTTCATCATTTTTATCCCAACATGACTTTAGGGCACCTGATTTTTCATTTGCATTCTGCTTGTTCAGCAGAGTGAGTGCTTGGGATTGTTCCTGAGCACTCACTTCTGAACAGTGAATAACACAAAAGTGCTTGCGAGCATGTGAACTTGTGCCTTTGGTAGTTCACCTTCCAATCCCATATGGTATGAAATGTGTCAATCAGTAGATCTGTAATTATACCCACACTTTCTAAAGAAAGTTTGGGTATATTGTTGTGAGCATGGTCCATCCGTCTGTCACACTTTCTTCTTCCTCAAACTTATTTTTTAGTGTAAGCAGTAACCAATTAGTCTTTTGGAATATGATAGGTGGTTTCCTGTAGATATGCAATAAGGTTTCCTAATTTTCAATTTTACAGGGGTCAAAAAACATTGTTTTTTTTCTAAATAAATAAAAAAAAATAATAACCCCACCTAGACGCTGTCATAAGACAGTAATACCCACATGGAAGTGTTAACCTTTAATACACTCTTCGTCATACTTGTGTAACTAGCAAAGAAGCCACAATAGTAATTTATAATTTACTTGAATATACATAATAAATTTAGCATAAAATGCTCAGCTGAGAATATGACCTTTGAGCCTCTTGGAAGAATACATTACTGATACATTGCCAGAAATATATAATCTTAATGCACATGATGTATTGATTATTCTTTTTGGCAAGTGTCCCAGGGTCACTCATCAGTCTATGATTTCTCAAATACCTTCAAAACAGATGAGGTCCTCATCCCTATACCATGCATATTATTGATGTATATGTCAAGATGCACTGAGTATTCTGTTGGGAAAGTGCCATTTGGTCATCCAAAAACCTACCTACTACTATTTCATAATTACTGAAATACGTTTAAAACAATTCAGGCCCTGACCCCTAAACCATATATAGTTCTGCAGTACATATCAAGATGCATTGAGTATTCTGATGGACAAGTGCCCCAGGGTCATCCCAACCCCCATCATTTCCTGATTGTTCAAATATCTTTAAAATGGTTGAGATTCCATCCCTTATATTCTTGTTACACATGACACAATTAAGCACTAATTACCAGGTTTTTAGTCCATCGTTTTCTACCCCATTTGCCCCTCAAGGTGAAAAAGAAAATTCTGAAAACTTTTTGCACATCTAAAGGACACCACCAATCATCATATCCCAAAAAATGATTTGGCTACTGCATTAAATGTAAGAGGAGTTACTTGAATGTAAAAATTTGATCCCCTATTGTGACCCCACCCTACCCCATGCAGTATGTTAGAAAGCTTTTGTGTAAATTTCAACTTCTTAAAAAGAAGATTTTAAAAGATTTTCCATATATACAGTCAAACTTGTTTTAAGTGGCCACCTTAGGGAAGTTATGAAAGTGGCCACTTATGACAGGTGGCCTCTTATTCCAGTTTGCCCTGGGACTATGATTTTTACAAACTTGAATCAGCATTATGTCGGAACAGCCAGTCAATCAATATATGAACAAGTTATAAACTTTATTACACTTCACTGAGTAAAATAAGGTGAATTTCATAAAAATCAATATATGCACCCAGGGGTGCATGAGCTGAGTTGCATGGGATACATTGTAAAGTCAGGAATGATGTGGCATATTTATAATTGTGAAAAACTAATTTCAGTTTTAAACTTTTCGAATTACTGTATAGAAACCATATTTGTCTGAAGTTTTCAATCTATATTCGGTCACTGTGACCTTGACCTTTGTTCTCCAAAATCAATAGGGGCCTTGCTTTGCTGGTATCCAACAATATATCCAAGTTTCATTTGATGCCCACCCTCAAATTTGAACAAACTTGAATCTGCACTACCTGGAGATGCTTGCATATCAATGGGACTCATCATGGCCCTGTTGTTCTTGAGAAGAAGATATTTAAAGAATTTTCCTATATATCCTCATGTAAAACTTTTATTCCCTATTGTGGTCCCATCCTAGCCTGAAGGTCATGATTTGAACAAACTTTAATCTGCACTATCTGGGGATGCTTGCATATTAATATGATTTAATGGCCATGCTGTTCTTTAGAAGATTTTCCCTATATATCCCCAGGTAAAATTTTGATCTCCTATTGTGGCCCCACCCTACCCCTGGGGGGGGGGGGGTACCATTTGAACAAACTTGAATCTACACTATATCAGAAAGCTTTCATGTAAAATGCAATACCCATGGTTTGATAAGAAGATTTTTGAATGACCCATCCCTAATTTTGCCTTTTCTAGATTATCTCCCCTTGGAAGGAGGCATGACCCTTCATTTGAACAAACTTGAATCCCCTTCACCCAAGACACTTTGTGGCAATTTTGGTTGAAATTGGTCCAGTGGTTCTGGAGAAGAGGTTGAAAATATGACAAGTTTATGCATGACAACAGACAAAAACAGATTGCAATAGGTTGCCCAAGTGACTCAAGTGAGCCAAAAAAAACTTCCTTTAATGTTTATTGTATTGGAAGATAACATCCCGGATTGTTGTAACATACACTCCAGCAAATATTTGTAAAATGATTAATCTTTAAAATCTCAAATCTTCACTTTCATAATAATACTAAAAGTCAAATGTCTGTTATATTGGATAAAAGCAATCACTCACATCTGTTCAGTGGACAGGTTCTCCCAGTGTGCGATAGGGTAGGTGAACACTCTCTCTGCTGAACAAGATGACCTGTTAACGAGTTGTGGCCTCTGAATTTTTTCATTCAAAATTTTCATTCAAAATACATATTATTCAAAGGAAATATTTAAAAATTTCAATAATGAATGTGTGTTACTATTACTTTCTACAGTCTTCATCATATTTTAATAACCAAAAATTCTACAGCTGGTGTGCACTGCAACAATGTGGCCATTTTTGCCCGGAGTCAAACTTCAATTCAATAACAGAGAAGAGTATCGTAAATGATACATAATACGCTCGTGAGAAGGTTATACAGAGTGCATGTTTGTTTTTTAAGACAATGAAATGAAAAAATTCACAACATCATTCATTACCTCTACCATACATGGATATTTACTCAGTGGGATTTTCTCGAGTCATTATAACAACCAACCACTTTAAAATGATAAAATTAATAATCACATTTTATGCATCAATCTCCAGTCATGTATACATGTAGCCATGATTTGGACGCACTTGAATCTGCACTATATCAGGAAGCTTTCAGCTCTTCTGGCCCAGTGGTTCTTGAGAAGAAGATTTTTAAATAATTGCACAATTGCATTTTTGTGATTATCTCCTTTTTGAAGGGGGCATGGTTCTTCATTTGAACAAACTTGAAAGCCCGGCCTTCACCCAAGGATGCTTTAGGCCAAGTTTGGTTATAATTGGCCCAGTGGTTCTGGAGAAGAAGTCGAAAATGCAAAAAGTTTACAGACAGATGAAAAGACAACAGACAACAGGTGATCAGAAAAGCTCACTTTGAGCTAAAAAACCGAAATTCCTACCACAAATCAGCGATTCATATCTTTAAAAAACACAAATTTTGGCATACTCTTCATATCATTACTAGTGCTAGTTGCTCTGGTTTTTTTCTTCTCTCTCCTTTCTGTTTTCTGTTTCAGTTGTACATTGCTTCTGAACCTTTTCACTGGTGGAGTTACAGTTACCACAGGCGTTTTCACTTTCTTTTTCTTTTTACCAGCTACCTTTGGAGTTGTTGCTAAAATTCAGGTGTTTCACATTGAGTAACATCATGTGATAAGATATACAAGTACTTTCAAACAAAATACTCAAGTCTGATTTGCCAAGAAGTGCATGAAAAACAAGTTTCAACAGTGAGTAAAAATCACAATCTCCTGTGGCCCTTTTCACAAAAAATCCTACAATTACAATGAATATATCAAAACATTGTAATTCTTTTATAATTCTGCACTCATATATTTCTGAATGAGCAAAACTAAATATATACATTGGTGATAAAACTCTATTCTTACTCAGGGCACAGTTGCACTCAGTTGAGTATAAGGCAGAGACAATTTTTTTTATCTTAGTCATAAGATTTTTTTGTGAAAATGGCCACAGGATACTATTATTTAGCAATGTGTAACATTACTTTAAAAGAACAGGTAACCTTTATCATATGTGCTGAAAATATGTGCTTATCAAGGGTGTAGCTTCGTTAGGTTCGAGTAAGCACGTGCCTATATATATTTTTAAGAAAATGTCTTTCATAAATTTTTACACAAATTGATATCTTCATATATATTTCTCGTTATATTATTATTCCGTCAGACGTTTTCTTTTCACAATACATTTTACATGGCATCAAGAAGCTTGACAGTGCCACAAATAAACCCAACAAGGAAAGTGCTTATTTGGATTTTGGAAACATTATGTATGAATCAAATAACCAGATTCCAGACAATTGCAAGGTGGAAATTCTTACTGTGAATTTACAGTAAGTGTGAACGACTCAGCTTCTCAAGTTCATTCGCGGTCTCGGATAGTTGATTTCAAAACAAATCTGTCAATGATAACTCATCAAGGAAAGAACAATCACTGCGATTGGACCAATATTTAAAGGGGTGGGAATAAAAATAATTTTAGATGGGCACACATGTCTTTACACTAGCGTGTCATTACATAATCTTTTAGCACGATCCAGCTGAAATGCAAACTAAACTTGTATTCTTCTGAGAGGAAGCCTTTGACTAAATATCAGGGCAATATCTGTATCCGTAATGAAAAAAAGCCCAGAAAACTGTTTGACCTATTTTTTCAAAAAGTAGGTCAAGCATGGACCAATCCAGCTGAAATGCAAATTAAACTTGTATTCCTTCGAGAGGAAACCTTTGACTAAATATCAGGGCAATATCTGTATCCGTAATGAAAAAAAGCCAAGAAAACTGTTTGACCTTTTTTTAGCTCAAAAGTGGGTCAAGGATGGACCAATCCGGCTGAAATGCTACCTGAACTTGTATTCCTCTGAAAGGAAGCTTATGTGTAAATTTCATGGCAATATCTGTAATGAAAAAAAGTCTGGAAAACTGTTTGACCTACTTATAGCCCTGAAGTAGGTCAAGGATGGACCAATCCAGTTGAAATGCAAACTCGCTCTTACAATTCTTCAGGGAGATATTGTGACCAAATTTCAAAGTTGTACATGCATCCGTTACGGACAAAATTACCCGGGACGAACGGATGGACAGCCAGCCAGCCGCACGGACAGCGCCATAACATAATACGTCCCGTCTAGTGACGGACGTATAAAAATCAACAGACCAAGATGAAATTCGAACTTGATCTGTAACTTGTTATGGCAAAGCAATGTACCAAATATCAAATGAATATCTGCAAGTACAACCAAAAAAGTTTGGAAAACTGATAATTCATGCTTTTTTTCTAAGTCCAAGGGCCATAACTAAGTGAAAAATCAATTGACCAAGACGAAATTCGAACTTGATCTATAACTTGTTATGACAAAGCAACATACCAAATATAAAATAAATATCTGCTAGAACAGAGAGAAAAAAGTGCAGAAAACTGGACTGACGGACGGACGGAGCGCATACTTAAAGTCTTGTAACGTTTCTGGGTTCGTTTTGGGATTCGGCTATTCTACCTGAATAGATCAGCAAAACATATTTCTCAATCACAGATTTAGATTACAAGTATTTACATAATAATCACTTCATTTCTCTGTAGCGTAAGCACTTATCTGGGCCTTAAGCGTATGCGCTTTTCAAGGACTAAAGCACACGCGCCTGTCGGGGACTAAAGTGCTCTAGCTTCATTTCAAAATACAAGCCAGCTAAACAGTATATATTTATATACTCAAAGTCTCGAAAGCCTATTTCAGGCACATAAGACTTTATTCAGTTTATACTAACAAAACCTTATTCTTTTCTGGCTACCTTTCACCACGGCCGTCAGACACAGAATGCTTATCATCCCGATTATATAGTACCCAGGTATCACGTGACCTCCGAGAACCTAAGGGAATGACAAATGTGAAACCGGAAGTTATCACAACGTCACTACAGGGAACGAAGGGATATTTTGATCTCGATTACGACTTTGCTTCAGTCTCCTTCAACTTCATCGGTAGGGGACTAATAAAGCAAATACTGCAAGCAGTTGAGGGTAACACTGGAAACTGTCATCCATCTAAAACCATTACCAAACCTCAGGTACGGTTTTGATGAAAATGGTCTTTTCCGGGTGGCAATTAATTTCGAATGTCACTCTCATCTATATGCAACATTAAAATATTCATAATATTATTGAAAAAAGATGTGTCAGCAGAACACAAATGCAGTAAAGTCAAATGTAGAAATTTATCGAAGTATAGTATTGAATGTGGTATTCAGATCAACGAACGGAAACAAACTCAAATTCGATCTGTAACTCATCAATATTCACCTGCATACAAAAAATCAGTTCAATATCTCAAGGAGTTTAGAAAACAAGAGGCCTACAGGCCTTATCGGTCACCTGAATACTAGTGAAAAAGTATCACTACTCCTACGGGCTATGAAATCTAGAAAAAAATTGCTGTTCTGAATATCTAAGCTAAATTCTAATGTTCAGCAACAGTATTTATAAAACAAGATGTGTTCTTAAAACTTCACTGCCCTCAAAAGTGCATACACTGATGAAAGCTTTAAATAATAGGTGTATTAGCATTAAAACATCATTAGATATGACTAATTTGGACTCATCCTAAAGTCATAACCCTGGGTTGTGAAATTCACCATTTTTTGTACATCCTTTTCTGCTTAAGGACAACGTACGTTTGGGGCCAAATTTGGCCCCGCGTCCAAATTAAATGATATTCCTCAAAATTCTTTCATATGGTGTATACTTCCATAAAATGGTTATGATGTCTTCGTAAAAAGCTTTACTTATGTATCATACATATGTAAATACAGTATAGTTTACGATAACGTTGTGCCATTTTGACGTTACTTTATGCGACGTCATGAACAAGAAAACTATGTCATGAACTCAATATGAAAATAATCCAATTTATGTCGCCGTATGCTCAAAGTTTTATTAAACAAATGTGCACTATGATTTTTATTTGAAAAGTTTAATTGACTATTTTCGAAAGTTTTAATCAATTGTAGATAATTCGATGCGGCGGATGCTGTGATTTGAAGGACGATTAGTGTAATTGTATCTAAGAATGGTAGAGCAACCCATATATATTCATTCAATTTTAACATTGTATTTACATTTGCATCCAATTTGCATTGTTTTATTCTAAATTAAATGAATATCATATATGTACGTAGCGCGTGGTTACCTAAAGTTATTCTTAACCTAACAAAAAATAATCTTGTCGGTATCATATTCAATGTTTTAGCATATACACTTGCATCTATTAATTACACTCTTTATTTGAAAAAAAAATGTACAGACTCCTGACAATTATCTTTAAATAACAAATCTTTCAATGCATTAGTATTTACGCAAAGGAAAAAAGTTTGAATCATAAATCATATCATTGTCTCAAACCACGTCCGAAGTTTTACACCCCACCCACCCCTCCCCTTCTACCTTTTGATACATGCCGATATGAAAACAACCTTGGTTTCCCTATCTAATAAATCATTCAACAATTCCTTTTCTGCCAGTTTCTAACGATGAATGAAGCAGAAAATGTCTATTAACAGTACCAAAGTCAATCACTATGACAGTGCATCAGCATATATAATGCCGTCAGTCAAAGATATTTATATTTTCCAGTAATTGTCAAAATAATGAAAGGTGTAAGATCTAATCAGTTTTTGACACTAAGTTTTTTCACTATACTAGTGAAAAGGACTACTAGAATCTATAATTTACTAGTCCTGCTGATTTGTGACTAGTCCAGCTGCTGAAAGTAGACGGCCGAGTCACGATGCGACGAGGGGAAGAGTGCGAGAGGGGCTTGTCCCCTCTTAAAGAGGGTGGGAGTCCAGGAAAAAAATCTAGATGCAAATTGTTCATTTGAGACAAATAAATGAAAATTTTATGACCAAATGTAGCCTCTTTTTCCTGAGTCTCTCATCAAACCATCATATTTATGCTTGAATATCATGAAGAATACGTCGATGTGTAACATAGTACCGTATTTTGTCGAATATGATATGCACTTTTTTTCAAGGATTTTTGGTGTAAAAAAGGGGTGTGCATTGTTTACCAAATAGTTTTTTTTTTAAGTTGAAACTCGGCGGTTAAGTAATGTTTTACTCGGAGACATATCGTATGCTTGTTCACGTTTTTCACCTAATCGATCTCAAGAAAATTAATACAGAACGTAAAATTGTAGAAAATATTATACTTAACAATATGTAAATAATTAAATTATTATAAAACAGCCAATTAAGTTTTATTCGATCTTACATTCATATTAGATATTCATTATCGTGCAAAAGTGCCACGATATCATCATACCGTGACCATGACCGGCACACGTTTTTCGAAGCCATCGTTGTGTACAAGGACCTCGTCACTTGATTTTGTCAGACACCTATTCAGGGTACTTTCTGCATGCTGCACTATTTCCATGGATCTGGGAATATGTGATTTTCTTTTGTAGTAAATGACATGCGACTGACGTACTTCATCTATCTAAATGTAGCGAAATTTCGGAGAGTTGTTTGAATTCTTCATTTCACTACCGTCTCCAAATAATGGTAGTGTACGATTGTAACACATTGAACAATTGTTCAATATTTTTACTTTATTTCTATAACGTCGGCTATTTGAATTATTTGAAGTTTCAACAAAGAAAATATCGAGTGTTCAAACTTTAATGCTACATAATATCATGCTTTGCTAAAATTAATATATTATTACCGCGCTGTATTCAAATTCCTGTGCTTTGCTGAGAACTTACATTATTTCCACAAAGATTTCTAGTGAAATTTAAATTGAAAAAAGCCAAAAATACTGCTTGGTTAGAATGTTTACATTAATCACCGGTAATTATGTATATTGGGAAAAGGATATCAAACAATCGTTCCAGTTTTATACAAATGATAATATTGTGCTCAGGTTTAGTCCTCATTACTTTGTGCACAAATTACATGCAACTTTAATTCCAGAGGGGAGGGGGTGTCCGGACCTCCACTCTAGATCCGCGCATGATTCGGATATACATGTAGTCATTAAGCGGTGTTTTGTGCACATGCCACTAAATGTAAAGTGACCGACGGTGAGTGGGATGGTTAAAGTGTAAATGCAGGAAAAGAAAGTATTCCTTATGTGTGTAAATCGCGTTCTAATACTTCAACACCAGTTCCACGATTTAATGATGAAAATAGTAACCAATGACTAGCTATCATGTATTTTTAAATAAGACTATATCACAGAACACGTGTGTCAGTTATCGACAAATGTTAAGGCGATTTTATAAACAAATAATTATTACAGCGACGTAGCAACAGGGGAATTTGGCCCACACATTCTTTTGTTTTGAGAATGTAGTTTTTCCATAAATTTTACATGCGAATTTTGATTTATCCCCCCCCCCCCCTTTATGGTAATACTGAATGCTTGCGAAAATTTAAGTATGAAACGATTAGAGTTGTAGATCTGTTGACATTGATTGCAAATGCAGTAAGAATCGTTCGTTTCTACTAAAAATGTTTTCTTAAGAAATGTTTTTTATCTATTTTTTTTTTTTTACATGTAAAGATCGGGGTTCATTGGGTTTTGTCCTCTTGGAACACACAATACAAGCGTATACTTTATCTTTTAGCTTACAAATGAGTTTTAATTTAGATATCTAAATACTACATCGTTCATCTATCAACTACCAACATTCAATCTTATAGCAGGGTAGATGCGAATATTCCATTACCATATACATGTATATCATGGAGTAACTTCTCCTAAAGGAGTTCGACAACTTTGTAATATAAACGACAGATCGATGAAGTTGGAATTGTTTTGATAGGTAACACGCATGTCATAAAACTACAGGTACTGCAGCATGTAAATAATGAACAATATATTGTAATGAATTGATTTTCAAGTGTATATATTTAAAGCAATATAAGCTGTCGGCGGCGGCAATTTTCTTAAATTACGAAAGTGTCGCTAAAACGTTTTTTCAATGCGAAATATAAAATTCTAAATTCTGTATGTTTGACTTGCTACTAATTCAATTTTTGCGGGGAAAATATAACCGAATTTTGCATTCGAACTCGCACTATTATGCTCTGGTATAAAGGTACCGATTAAGCTATCGCGCTTTCATTTTCGATATTATTAAACTTTTTATTTTATAAACAAAGATTGCATTCGGTTGCAGACGTGCATTTTTTTTTAAAAGCCAGGCCAAAGCCATACTAAAATTCTTACTTAATAACAAACGTATTATGTATCATGAGTGGGTTTTTAATTCAAATAGATAATCATTAGATGTGTCTGACACAATGCTTAATACAATATTAGAATAGCATTTGAAATTGCACATGCAACATACCCAATAAGTTATAATTAGCCTACATGTACGTTAAAATATTATGACTGGCAAGGTGTATTTAGACATGTATTTAGATACGCATTGTAGCCACCACAGTATATGCACACCAATTAAGAGGGATAATTCATATCATAAACCATCTATGATAAAAAAGAATATGTGATTGAACTTTGCCATGTGTTACATTAATTGCGTTGATATCATTGCGTATCTATATCAAACATAAAATTGGAATTGGAAATATCTGTGTCGAAGATTCCAATTCTCTGATTACACACTATCTTCTTCAATGCAAACTACTAGAGTCTTATAAAATTTAATATGCTGTACATATGCATATTATTTATTCATTAAACTTGTATATATGAACACCATCAACGTTGAAATTTGTATTACAGATGAACGCGGGAAAAGGTTAAACATTAAATTTAATAGTCTGCTCATTTACCAACCAAGTCGAAATTTTCCTCATTACTGACTTTCAACATGATTAATTTGTACACAAAATATCTTTGTGGTTGTTGCATGTGCTCTATCTTTAAAATGGTTTCAAAGGCATAAAAAACGGCTAATTTCGGCGATTTCAGTAAATCATGTCAATCGGAGAGAAGGAAAATGACGTCACAGAACATATTACGTCACTAATTTTCACATGTATCATCAGGGCCAATGCCCTCGTGCATAATCATAATGATTAAACCAAGTGAAACCACATTTTAAATTTATCTTAATTTTGTGGCGAAATTTGGGCCTTAATGTACCTTGCTCTTTCTAAGTATGCATTTAGATTTTATACAGTATCAGCAAACTTACACATAAATACTATATACTAAGTTTGGCCCCACCCTGGGGTCAGAACCCCTACTCTGGAGATCATCAAATTAACAATTTTGGTAAAAGACTACCTGTTTCAATTTAGTATCAATAGCACTAAAGAAGATGTAATTTAAGTGTTTTACATGTAAACACTATATACCAAGTTTGGCCCCGCCCTGTGGTCAGAACTTCTACCCTGGGGATCATGAAATTTACAATTTTGGTAGAGGCTTCCTTGCTCTACATCACTATGCATTTAGTTTTACTTACATGTGCACGGTTCTTGAAAAGAAAATTTATGAAAATTGGTTAATTTTGGGCAGTTTTGCCCCGCCCCTAGGGCCCCAGGGGTGCTGGAATCCTGAAATTTACAATTTATGTCCCCCTCACCCCAATGATGATTCATACTAAATTTGATAAGAATTGGAATGATAGTTATCAAGAAGAAGTTAAAAATGTCTATTGTTCACACATTTAATAACTGACCATTTTGGCCCCACCCTGATACCAAAATCCCTACCCCTGGATCAATCAAATTTACAATTTTGGTAAAGGACTACCTGTTCTTTCTAAATATCTATTCATTTTCAATTTAATATCAATAGCACTAAAGAAGATGTCAATTAAGTGTTTTACACATAAACACTATATAACAAGTTTGGCCCGCCCTGGGATCAGAACCCATACCCTGGGGATCATGAAATTTACAATTTTGGTAGAGGCCTTCCTGCTCTACATCACTATGTATTTAGTTTTTCTTACATGTGTGTGATTCTTGAGAAGAAGAGTTTTGAAAATTGGTCAATTTTGGGCAGTTTTTGCCCCGCCCCTAGGGCACCAGTGGTGCTGGAGTCCTGAAATTTACAATTCATGTCCCCTTGTCCCAATGATACTTCATACCAAATTTGAAAAGAATTGGACTGGTAGGTATTAAGAAGAAGTTAAAAATGTTCAATTGTTATCGCACGACGGACGACAACCAATTGCAATAGGTCAGCTGAGTTTACTCAGGTGACCTAAAAAAGTTTGGAAAACTGGGTGTTGTGGAAGGACGCTATGTTAAGAGGGCACAACGCCATAAAAAATCAACAAACCAGAACAAAATTCAAACTTGATCTGTAACTCAATATACACCTGCATACAAAAAATCAATTCAATATCTCAAGGTGTTTAGGACAACAGGCCCATGGGCCACATTGCTCACCTGAATCACCTTGGCCCATATCTAAAGATTTTCCCTCTATATTTGCATGTAAAACTTTGATCCCCTATAGTGGCCCCATCCTACCCCCGGGGGCCATGATTTTGACAAACTTGAATCTACACTACGTCAGAAAGCTGTCATGCAAATGTAAACTTCTTTGGCCCAATGGTTCTTCAGAAGATTTTTAAAGATTTTTTTTCTATATATTAGTGTGTAAAACTTTGATCCCCTATTGTGACCCTATCCTACTCCCAGGGGCCATGATTTTAACAAACTTGAATCTGCACTATATCAGGAAGCTTTCATGTAAATCTCAGCTTTTATGGCACAGTGTTTCTTGAGAAGATTTCTAAAGATTTTCCATATATATTTGTATATAAAACTTTGATCCCCTACTGTGGCCCAATCCTATTCCCAGGGGTCATGATTATAACAAACTTGAATCTGCACTATGTAGGGAAACTTTCATGTAAATGTCAGCTCTTCTGACCCAGTGGTTTTTGAGAAGATTTTTAAATGATGCCACCCTATTTTTGCCCTTCATTTGAACAAACTTAAAAGCCTTTCATCCAAGGATGCCAAGTTTGGTTGAAATTGGCTCAGTGGTTCTGGAGAAGAAGATGAAAATGTGAAAAGTTCACGCTGACGACAACAGACAATGGACAAATTTTGAACGAAAAAGCTCACTTAAGCCTTTGGTTCAGGTGACCTAAAAAAAAAAAAATCCGGAAAACTGGGTGTCTTAGAAGGCCGGACAAGGGTAAAACTATATGCCTCGACCACTTTGTGGCAGGGGCATAAAAAGATGAAAAATACACATGCACTTCTGCTCCATGCTACAATAAGGACTAGTGATTTTTTCTTCAAGACAACAAAATGAAATTACTTTTTGGTTCCTTTTTAACACAACCACTTGAATAGAGTGATGCTGAAGAGATCTTCAGTGGAGATTCTGCATTAGATGCCTTTGATGACACAGAAACTTCATTCTCATAGATTTTGCTGGTGCTTTTATGAGTGGAACCTTTGTCAACCTTTTTCATCCTCTGTTTGTTTGACTCAGTATCAATGTAGTCATGACCAGTCTCTGTTCTCTCTGTACACCGCCTGTCTCGAATTAAGTGCATGGGAGTACAGGGATTGGAAACTTTGCAGATATTCTTCTCAATAGGCTTTTGCATTTCCTGTAGAACATATCACTGTACATATACTATCTGTTCTGGTCAGAAAAATTCATTGATTGTCACACATATGCTACAAATTTGAAATGGATTTTGACTAAAGTGACTACTGATAGATATAAAGATGAAGCAACCTCAAAGGGCCAGTAAAAATTTGTGAAAATATCTTTGAACATCCAATACTGTAGATCACTTTTATTTCACGAGACCTTATTTTTCGTGTAAATTATCCATGGGGCAAAACTTTCACGAATTTTTACTTATTACTCAAGTTTTCTATGTGTAAGAGTTTATTCATGAGAACTAAATATATTAAAGTATCACTTCTATTTTCTCCTATTTCCAATTTTGTGAATTTGTCGACTCCTGGAGTGACAATTTTAAAACCTTTCCACTGATATGTCACATAACCATCTTTCTAAATCTGTACTTGGCTTACCAACACTATCCCTGGATTGACTATTGCAAGAGAAATCTTAATTGTGTGTAAGAAATATCTGATAGACTTGTGAGCAACCCTTCCTCATAAATATTTGTAGATGCAAACCCATTGTTTTGTCTATGCACATGGTGTTGACATTGGTGATTCACAGTACAAGTAACAAGAAAAGAAAAAGATTGTTTGATGCCTGTTTAATGTTCAGAAGAACTTTTTTAAACTATTGTACTGGTATATGATTCCTCAGCTCAGGTGAGCTAAAAATCTTGGTAGAGGCCTTCCTGCTCTACATCACTATGTATTTAGTTTTTCTTACACATGTGTGGTTGTAAAGAACATTTTTTAAACTTTGGTCAATTTTTGGCAGTTTTGCCCCACCCCTAAGGCCACAGGGGTACAGGAGTCCTGAAATTTACAATTTATGTCCCCCTTCTCCCAATCTAATGAAAATTAGATCTTTTGATAGTAGGTGAGCGCATTAAAGGATCTAATTTTAATTATTTTGCCATTGTCCCAAAGGTGCTTCATACAAAAATTCAAACAAATTGGAATAGTAGTTTTTAAGAAAAACTTAAAAATGTTCAATTGTTAACGCATGATGGATGACGACACACAACAACCAATTGCAATAGGTAAACTCAGGTGACCTAATAAAGTGGAATTTTACTGTATATAATGTCTATTGAACGCTTCAATGGAACTTACAAAAACAAATGGCACGACTTTTTAAATGGGAGGATCGCTTGGGGAACATCTATAAAGGTCCCCATTATTACTAGCACCAGTTTCATTTGCTCTTAGCATGGAAAAATTTAATTTACCTGAAAGTCATCTCTCGAAATTTTCACAGGAAACTCCACTGTAGATACCTTCTGTGAGTTCTGTAATAATTACATGCATGGTTACAATATTTCAATCACAAAAATAATCCTTCTTTACTTAATATACTTGAACTGCTCATATAGGTGACTCTCAATAACTGGAAGTCCATGAAACCACTGGAAAACTATAAGATATGAAGTTTTTAAGAATTGGTTAAATAACAAATTTTAAGTTAACAACCCCAAAATTCACCTTTGCTGGGATCAATGCTGTGCCGCTGGTCAATCAAAACAAGACATTAAGACAATGGAGCTCGATTTGATTGACAGCTGCGGGCACCCTGACTATTGTCAGCCTGTGAATTGGGCATATAAATTAAAGGAAAATGCTGAAAATTAGTTAAAATCAACGTCTAAAACGACTTGTTGAGATTTTTTTTTTTTTACCTTTGTCACACATATTCCTGCATTTCAATTTTAAACAAGAGGCCCATGGGCCACATTGTTCACCTGAGCCACCTTGATGTAAAAATAAAAAGAATTCATTGGTCATTTATTTTTCAGGGGGTGAAAATATGTCTGTTTTGGTGAATAAATGCCTTCTAAAAATTGCATAATTGCTCATAAGGAGCCGTGCTACTACTTCATATAAAAATAAATGGACATCTTAATACAAATTATATTAATTAAGGCTTTAACTTCAATTTGATATAAGATTTGTATCCCTTACTCTTTTTGTATAATTTTTAAACACCATCTGAAACACCTGTACCATTTATTACAGAAAGTCGACAAGAGGGGTTACTATGACAACCGTAGTGTCACAATTTCCGTGAAAACCATATACGATACTTTCATGATGATTTACAGATACTGTCAACTACAAAATATGTAAAAATTAAAAGAATTCACAGATTCATTAATTTTCAATGACCCATGTAATCATTCTCATTTATACAAAATAAATCAATTGAGCTTTAATTTTTACATGTTTGATTCATTAGATTTAATTATCAACGTTTCGATTATCCTGCACAAGAAAAATTACTAACATGAATTTTTCAATCTTACAAAAACGTACAGGTAATGCAGGTAACACAGATAACATCCTGTGTATTTGGGACAGTATACACAAGCTAGCAGGGTTCCCTCACATCTGCCAAAGGGGGGGGGGGGGGTGCACTTAACTTACCTGAGGAAAACAGACTGGTTGAAAACCTAGGCCTTTAAATTATGAAATCAAAAATCTGATCAATATATCTCAAATTTTATATAAACAGATTGCTCAGCACAAATGCTCAGTTATTGTGTAAGAAGATGATGTACTTACATTGTGACAAAATCAGGTCTGATTGTATCTTATTTACAATTTCGTGGTAGAAGAAATTGATACTGTCCTTAATTATCTCATCAAAATTCTCATCTTACTTAACATCTCAAAATTATAGTCTTGAAATTAACATCCCTGTTTCATACCTTACTCAATGCTACAATTAATTAACCGATACTTCAAGTTTTCAAGAGTGAAATATAATGAAATAGGTGTAATGAGACTAAGAATTTAATTCAAGAGATTGAAAGTTCCAGAGATCAAGAGAAAATTGGCTTGGTTATCCTGGGGAGTAAAATGGGTACCGAGATTTCACTGAGAGATCAAAAACTTTTAAAATCACTTGCAATTCTTTAGTGTGTTAGTCACATCCATTCAAACAAGAGGCCCATGGGCCACATCACTCACTTCAGCAAACCTTGGCCGTGCCATTGTTCAAGGTCAACACCAAAGTATAACAAGGTTTTGCCATAAAGAATCTATATACAAAATATGAAAGTCCTACCTTAACAGGAAATATCAAATAGGTCAGGTTTTTCTAAAAATAGGTCAAACTCCAAAGGTCAAAAGATCAAACACCATTGTGCCACACTGTCTTGCCATAAAGAATCTCTATACACAATATGAAAGCCCTAACTACAATAGTTCCAGATATACTTAATAGATTATGTTTTCTTAAAAGTAGGTCAAACTCAGAGTTGAGGGTCACAAGGTCAAAGGACATGATATGAAATGTCTTGCCATAAGATAAAGAAATTTACATTGCTCCTCAATATATTGCCAACTTTTGTTCAAGACAAATTTGGGCAATAGAGGGAGGTTGGCATTGAAACGAATTCACCGTTACGGACAATTCACAGAGCAGTCAAAAGAAATTCAATACTATCAAGTTATGTGGACTCCATTCTGTATAAACATTTAGATTATCTTGAGTTTAATTCAGCAATTATTAGTAATTAACCTGACCACCCGAATACCTTGTCCAGACTGTCACATTTCACCGCACCGCTATCAAAGTACAGGTGTGATTACGATAAGTGTTAGGAAATTGGCATTATTTTCGAGGGTAAACCCTATAAAATTTGACCATTTGCTTGTGAAAATCAGTGGCATATGGCATTATGCGAAGTTGGCATTATAATGGGGGTGTTATCATGGGAGAAAATCTGCTCTTTATGATTTTCAAGCAATAAGCAGGGGTGGCATTGTAGCAGTGTGTTTTAATTTGTATATATTATATGATACCGTATTTTTAATAAACATGAATAGTGCATATGGAATTAAAAGCACATTTTATAATTTAAGTCAAATTCCCAGATCCACCCCTTTATTTACTTAGTGTAATAGGTGAGTGAAAAGGTTCACAGGTCTTGCTATTTCATTGGCTATAGAACTGAGTTTTATTCAGTTAGAATCTAGAGAGTTTTTGGTCAGGTTGGTCGTGGCTTGCTTTTAAGCAGTTTTGGTATCTTTGTGCTGATTTGGTATTTTGGTTTTGACAAAGACATTATTAGACCTTCAAATCCAGACCTGACAGTAAGTACTAATTTTATTAACATTTATCTTCATAATATGTATATATAACTAATATCACTGTTTGAGAGAAGAGTGAAAGTTTAAATATTATGAAGAACAGTAAATATCAATTTAAAGTTATTTCCTCTCAGCATATGCTTATATTATATCTATAGTTATTATAGTGTATATAGTACTGTAATGATATATTTGTTATAAATAGATTAGAAGCATCCAGGCAGCATTTTGATGTTTGCATGCATTGGGCCTTGTCCCATAGATAGGTAATTAAATGATATTACCTTTTATTATATTTATAACATGTAATTTCATAGTGTTACATTATTTGTAATGCAACTGTAAATATTTGAGTAAAGTATATTTTACTATATTTGAATTAAGGGAGATAACTCTTAAGGTTGAAATGTACTCTCTATTGATTGTAAATCGCTGTGATATTCATTGTTACTATTTTGTCTTTTAGGGCCATTATTTTTTTTGTAATGGACATTTTGTAATCAACATTATGTAGTCATCGTCATCATCCTTATTCGTTTTACCATGCAATAAATGACTGCATTGTGAACCCTAAGCCAGGAGTTGGTTATTTCTATCTTAAAACCACCACCCCTGCAACAGCATTATAACAGGGGTCAATATATCGAGGGAACACTGTATACTCAAGATATGAAAGACTTTAGATAGTTCAGGACATATTGAATAGGATTTTTATTAAAAGTTGGTCAAACTTCCAGGTCAAGGTTCACACACCATTGCATCACATGAAAGATCTTGCCATAAGGAATGTCAATACAAAATATAAAAGCCCTAGCTTCAGGAGATACTGTAAACCAACTTATATTCACGTGCGAGAAATTTTCGCGAGGTTCCCAAGAACTTTTTCATCGCAAATATTTCTCGACACAAACCAGACCTTTAATGTTTCGGGTACGTTTAAGATTATCTTGGTTGTGAAAATTTGTCACCGTGAACCAGTTCATCATGGGTAAATCATGAAATAAAGTCGTCTTGAAAAGTCGACTTTCAGTATTTTTAAAGATATTTCCCATATATTAGCAATGGGCGCCGTCTGTAGGTGGCGCTGGTGGCAACATTTCCTGCAATCACAAAAAGTTTACCTCACTGCGCTAGGTACTTTTCACCATTTTATATGATAAAGCCCGAGGTTTAAATACGAAAGTAATGTGAAACGAAAGTAAGGAGTTCAGAGTTTACGTATATGGTGATATAGAAAGCACGTAACGTGGTACAAAATGACATTTTGTCGGTATTTTGAAGTGAGAAAATAAGTAGCAAGACCAGAAATCGGCCATATACACAGATTTTATGATGATATTTAAATAATTCGAACTTCCATTTTCATTAAACAACACTGAGGTAATACGTATATGTCCGGAGAATGTGGTAAAATAATTTTTTCAACCTGTTGAGTAGAATTTACAAGAACGATAACTCTAATATTTGTAAACGGAAACAAAGGGAAAATAAATCACGTGTACTTCATTGTCCACAATAAATCGCCAATATATGTGATTCAATGAAGTTTCCTGTTATCAAATTGTCATGTTTATTTTAAATATATAATTATCCTAGAGTTTGTACTTCACCTTGCAAATTGATACTGTGCCATCAGTAGGTGGCGCTCGCGGCATAAACAAAAGGTTGTTTTTAGGACCGCCTTGGCTGAGGCCACAAGCGGTGTCCAGGGCAGAGCCCTGGTAGGGGTGGAGGGGTTGTGTGAAGGGTAAATAACATAGCAATTTCAGGCCGACCAGCCCCTCTTTGTTCCAATTCTTAAGACGTCTCATTGCAGAAAATGATCCTTCGCAAGGCACAGAACCAACTGGCATGCTACTTTCCAGCATGTATAACTGCTTTGTTTTGCCCTCACTAGTGGCTTTGGTACAATCTTATAATCTTTTTTATCAAGGATATTGATAAAGAACAATTAAGATATACATATGTAATTGAAACAATGATATTTGTGTAGAATTTCATACAGAAATACTATCATTTTCCTCGTCCGGTAGCTAAAATGACCGAGGGTAGGTATGTTTATTAGCGTTTTGAAGCAATATCGATACTTATTTTCAATAAAATATCGTCATATTCATATTTTGCACACCCCAAAAAGGTAGAATAGGCATCAAGTTCATTTCTGTTTGGTCTATTTTCACCAATATTACTTGAGGTCAAATATTTACACAAGACAGAAAAATAACTTCATGGAAATATGTGAGGGTACTCGTGTTTGCCTGTCAATTGTGATGCAGGGGAAAGAGATATTCTAAAATACTTATTAATTTTGAAATCAGCTCATTTAAATTAAGTGGAATATTGATTAAAATGTTGAAAATATATTGTTTTTAAAAATCTCCCCGTCGCAACATATATGTCAGCATATAAAACTTTGATCACTTATTGTGGATCAACCCTATCCGATAGACCAAATTGCCTGTGCCAATTTTCTAGATTTAAAGCAATAAAGTTATCCCAAAGGACCTTGCATAGTCAGTCAACATCTGATAAACATTATGAGGAAAGGAGGATATTATAGAAATGGAAAGAAAATATGCTTTCTAAGTATATTAGAAGTAAATGAAAATGTTTTAAATTTGTGTTATTTTTTTTCAATGTTGCAGTCTATGCCAATTCGACAAGTCATCTTGTTTTGGCATAGACCCGTGGTCTATACCAAGTTTTAAACCAATTTCGAACACTGCATATTCGCATGTAAAACTTTAATCCCCTATTGTGACCCCATCTTAACTCTTGGGACCATGATTTTAACAAACTTGAATCGGCACTATGTTAAGAAGCCTTCATGTAAATTTCGACTTGTCTGGCCCAGTGGTTCTTGAGAAGATTTTCAATTGACCCCACCCTATTTTTTTTTTGCATTTTCGTGATTATCTCCCCTTTCAAGGCACCATGGCCCTTCAATAGAACAAAATTGAATCCTCCTTCACATAGAAATGCTTTGTGCAAAGTTTCGTTGAAATTGGCCCATTGGTTCTGGAGAACATTTAAAAAATTTGTCAGTGTATTTTCACTATTTTGCCATTATCTCTCCTTGGAGAAGGGTCTTGCCCTTCATTTGCTCAAACTTGAATCCCCTTTACCCATGGATGTTTTTTGCCAAGTTTGGTTGAAATTGGCCCTGTGGTTCTGGAGAAGAAGTTGAAAGTGTGAAAAGTTTACAGACAGACGGATGGACGGATGATGAACAACAGGTGATCAGAAAAGCTCACTTGAGCTTTCAGCTCAGGTAAGCTAGAAGTTATGTGGATAAATGTAAATTATATTTTGCTGGACTTATCACATAAATTTGAATTTGAAAAGTTACAACCTTACCTGAATGACGTTACTACAATCTGGAAGTGTCTTGTCTACCACTAACTCAATATCAGCATCACATGGGAAATGTATATGCATGTGCTGACCTTTCACTGATGACTGACTTGGAAACAGAATTCCTATAGGTTTTTCAAACATGATTTCTAAATCTACGTTTCCATTTCTCTCTGAAATGCAAAAACATGATAATGAACAAGCATTCTGTAAGTATTGCAAAGTAATATTTGTCCCATACCAGTTCTAAGTCTAGTCATTTGCATAACATTCTGCATGTGATCCCAAGTCAATATCTTACATCAAGAGTTTATGCAAAATAAAAATAAATAACAATAAAAACAAGAGGCCCATGGGCCTTAATGGTTGCCTCAGTACCATGTATCACATTTTTCAAAATTCATGGCTCATGTGCATGAAATTTTTAAAATCATCAATACACAAACATTTCTAACATATCATTAGGTAATTTGCCACAGGACCCAAAACTCCATCCTTGCTTGCTCATGTAATAATAATAGAACTTGAATCCTGGAGTCATAAAGAAGGTCCACTTAGGGTCAAATTTGGCCTTTTCAGAAGTTGGTAATTTCATGCCCTAATAATCTCTAGGGTATGTACTTTCTATATATAAAGTAGGGATGTCAACGAGTACTTAGGTATTGCTCGTTCATACCAATCATCGACTAAATTTTTCATAGTCGAGTACTCGATGAAAATAGCTTATTTAGTCATGTTCATTAATTCTAAACACTTCATGTAAAGGCAAAGTCAAACCGGTTTTGATTTGTTCACATTCAAATAAATCATTTGAATTTGGATGTCGGTCTATAAACATGCCTCTGAAATCCACTGTTTGGATATACTTTAAAAGATCCCATGATGGAATAAAGGTGAAATGTACTGATGACTTACAGTACAGGCAACACAGATCTCTTGTTTACTGTGTTCCCACGATGGGGAAAATCTAACGCGGTAATCTAGAGGTAACTCAGGTAAACCGCGTTCTCACTGCGGGATGACTATCAGCTACCTGTCCCAGTCGTGGTAACATTTATTAAAAAAATAATCGGTTTTGTACCGTAAACAAATGTGAGTTATCTCCCCCGAATTTATTATTAAATGCTTAAAAATTTGGCTAACGAGTTTTTTCTGTTTTAAAATCAAGTATTTCATTATGGATTTATTAAGGTCTTCTGTAACAACGGAAGACCTTCTACTGATTGTGCTGGTTAAGATTATTCTTATTCTTTTTTTTTCCCCCCCCTAGACGCTAACTTTGAAGATCATATTGGATTTTTCGAATAATTCAGTCTTTCCGGGGATGTATATACTTGTTTATACGTCCCTGGTCTTACGTTTGATTTGTTTTAAATTCAAAACTATAGAGCATTGAGTCAGGCATCAATTTTAAAATCTGCAATTTAATATACAGTAATTAATACTGATAAAAAGTTTCCATATGATCAAAGAATATGTCCTGGACTTGACCCATGGTCACATTGTCAAGTTCACTTTTTAGAAAATACAAACCCTGTCCCAGTGTCCTGGCCATATCAAGTAATGAAGAAACATTTAGATTTCATACTTACAACAGATTTTCATGTTAACTGAGGCTGCATTAGGACCTGACCCAAGGACATATGGTCAAGTTCAAGGTTTTTATGTCACACAGCTCCGACGGAAGACCTCTCGTTGCTTTGCAACGAACTTTGCTCTAGTTCATCACGTTTTTGTTGTTTTGTTAATTCATCTATTAAGATTACTGATTGTAAGGAAGATTATTTTAAAGTCATCAAGGATTGGGTAGTTTCAAAAAAGCATAACAAATTACATCGTGAATTTCGTGTAATGTATGACTACATTTATATTAAAGTATATATTCTCGTGCAAGGTTAACACAAAACATCATTCTTACTGAGAGAGAGAGAGAGAGAGAGAGAGAGAGCATTGAATATTTGCGTACAAATGGTACATGTGCAATGTCATGTAATTATGTCGCAGAATTTGATTAGAAATATTTCAGTTCTGAATATTTGGTTGATTCCAATATAACTTATTTTCTAAAAAGTCAATAAAAGTATGATTTTGAATGAAATTAAAATTAACATGTATTAATTTCGTTGTGTATTTGAATTAGGTTGCTATCTCAATATTCATTTTGATTATCTAATGCTAAAAAAATCCAGGTGTTTTGTAATTAGAGGTCCCCCTCGACCCCTATTTCCTTTGTACTTCAGTAAATGACACTACTTGTGTATAAAGATTAGCACCCATCCCCACCTTGGGAACTCCAGGTACACCTATGCTGAATTGGGATTTTTAGCGAATGTAGGACAGAAAGTCACAGGACAAAATGTTACAGACAAAATGACCGTGGACAAAAAATCACGATCAGAAATTTTTATTCATTTGTAAAATATGAATTAGATTTTTTTTTTTTTTTAAAAAAGAGAATTTTATTGATATCGAATAAAAATAAGCTTTGTGATCATTTGGTTTACAATACAACAAGAACACGTATATATCAGTGATTGTCAAAACAAAATCTGATGACAGAATTACATGTATGTTTGGCCTCCTTACACTCCAGATTATTGTCAAAACAAGCAGTAAGTGATTGCTATATAAACATCAACCTGCACCACCCACTTGGTTGTCAATATGGTAGCTTCTACATTTTAATTAACTCTTTACCTAAGTTTATGCCAAAAAAGTAGAATTTATATGTTGTACTAATTGAATTTTAAGACCTTAAACATTTAAAAACGTAAATCCACCAGGGGAGAGAGAGAGAGAGAGAGAGAGAGAGAGAGAGAGAGAGAGAGAGAGAGAGAGAGAGAGAGAGCATGAGTGTCTCTGCATGTTTGCAAAGCATCTCTCTTCAAAACTGTGATAGTACATGTACATGTATGCCAAAACTCTGACACACAGGTAAACAAAAAGTGGTATTATGCAAGCTCAAGATCACACTGCACAACAGATTAGTGAAACAAATAAAGTCAGTCACAGACACTGTTAAAATCCAACATTCTATTAGATTAGTCATTTACATATAACAGTGAGATGTACAATTTCCAAAGAATGAAATGATATGCAAAATGAATGTAAATTGAATATTTAGGTTTTTTCACAAGTAAATTCATTAATTTATCAAATATTGTCGTAAACTTAATATTTTGCTTAGATATAAGAAAAAGAAATGCATTATTTGTCATTGAAATATTTGCTTTCTAACAAATAAAAGGATATGTAACAAGAATGTGTCAATATTCGTACAATGATAATGAGTGGGGCGTTTCCAACCTTAATCTGACCACATTTCGGGTGATGTTCGCAGAGAAGCCATACTGCTTCAAAGGGATTTTTCCTCATAAAACCCGTGCACGAGTATTTCAAAACTCGGAATCTTGGGTAGACAGGAAGTATTACGCACCCATAGATCCACACTATTTACAACATAACAAGATGACTACGAAAATTCCAACATTAAATTTATCACTTATACGTACATCTTCCAACAAATAATCCGATATGCAACATGATTGTGTGAACAAAAACGAGAAGATTCAAGTAGAATTTAAATTTACGTTTCATTTTACAAATGACTTTCTCAATTCATCAAATACATGTATTATTCAAGACCGAGTTTTTATTAAGATCAGTGATCTTATTTTAAAATTTCAATACTCAATGAAAAGAAATATATGTATCAAACAAAGACACATGCCCCATCAATTTTAGTCTCAGTTTAATGTATTTGCTATGGTTTCGCTTTCCAACGAATAAAACATTAACGTAAATGCATTTCAATGCCCAAGTATTATTTTACAAATAGAAGTATTTGTTTTTTATATTATCATGACTTTTCGCACGATGATCAGCAAGGAAATATCCAAGTTTCAGATTGGGTTTTAGATTTATTTTAATCATTAACACATTCATTAAACACTGTAATACAAGAGACTGATTTTTCGATGCAATTATTTCTTTTATTTTCTTAATTTTGAAATTCAATTACATGAAAAGACTACTTGTCCATGCATGTGCAATTTGCATGTTTGATCTCAGCTGACTAAAAAAACTACACTGTAAACCATGATCTGACAGGAAAGACAGAACTGTCAAAGTATAGATATATTCGACATGTTATCTAGTATTTTCTAAACTCTAGTTTCAAATTAATTTCTATTGAAAAGATGTTTATGAATACCGATTAACTTTTTAAATTTCTGTTTGTCGACCACAAATTTCAGCATATGCAACCCATGATCATCACTGACAATAGGAAACCTAAATCTCTGAAGTAAATTATGTTTTACATTGTCAATTATACGGATAATGCACGTATATATTCGTTCTGAAATACTGCGAAAATCTTAATTCACAAACATGTATGTACATACGTATAACATTTAATTTGTACTTTTCAATTGATTCTATCCATTGGAAGTAACTGTCATTGGAGACAAGATACAGTATTCAGACCTGTTATCAACTGTAAAATTACAGGTACTTTACGCCGCCGCGGTATAAACATGGTCCCACAAAGCCCCGCTATGAAAAACCGCAACAGTGTAATGCGGAAAGGATTAACTTTCCATCACGGTGACACGGTAAATAAGGGATCCGCGTTGGCTGTACTGTAAGTACACTTATACCCTGTCAGACCGTTTTTTCCCCCCACTTTACTAAGACTATCGCTCGACTAAAGCCCCCAAGTACTCAACTAGGCTATCCAAGTAAAATTGACATTCCTAATAGATAGTAATCACATTTATTTTTTGTGATATGAAGTAACACAGTTGGCACGTTTTGTGAGTTCAAGTTTAAAGTTACGTCCTGGATCTCAATATCTGTGATGTTTTCTCAATTTTGTACAGAAAAAATTAGTTCTTACATGCTATTGATAAAAATATATTTTGTTGTTGGTCGAGAATTATTATCCTTGTCGTATTACAAACACTTTCACATGATTGTTATTTGTGGTACATATAACAAGCAATGTTTACAATCGACTATCTGTCAATCAATCTCATAGAAAATCACCAAAATGAAATCAAAACATCCAAATTACAATGAACACATAATTTAATAAAATGACAATTATATTTGTTATATCATATCTGTATTACGCAAAAGGTAATGTTCAACTTAATTTATCATTTGTCATGCACATATGTAATATTAGTATCAAATGTGTGTGATGTGCGAAAATGACAGATTTTATAACTTCACTATGAGCACCGAGAAGGCGATTGATGAACTGCTCTTTTTTATTTAATCAAAGTATTTCTTTTAACATACGCAGATATCATTGATTGCCTTACATGTGCACATATCAAAATATTGTCAAATTTATGTAAAATTTGAAAGCTTTGGTTAAAAAAATTGCAGTTCGGTTAAAGTTGGTAGTTTATTATTCTAATATGTGACATTTGGCACCATTTCATTGGTCAATTTAAAGAGATGATGCATCTAAATAATTTTGATAGGTAAAAGTGTGTTATCTCCTTTATTTTTCTTGATTTTACTAGGCCAAATTTTACATGCTAAGTGAACTTTGTTCTTTCACAATTTTAGTAGATGACTCAATGCTCATTATAATCATGTAAGAATATTGCCTCTTTGATGTCCAGAAGTAAAGAAAATGTTTTTGTAAGATACAGTGTATTTTCAATATATGACCAACTTAGCCCCACCCTGGGGCCTAGATCTTAAACCATGAATTTCACAATTTTAATAGAGGGCTCATTGCTTATTATAATCATGCAAACAGTTTGACTGCTTGCTGTCAAGGAGTAAAGAAGATTTTATAAGATTGCATTAATTTTGATGGTTTTGGTCCCATCCCACAGGCCCCAGGGTCCATGAAATTTACCAATTTTTGTTCCCCTTTACCAATAGATGCTATATACCAAACTGATTAGAATTGGTTCATCCATTCAAAAGAAAAAGTTAAAAATGTTCAAAATTTAAATTCTGGTTGAAACCTTCCTGCTTTAGTATGCATTTAGTTTTCCTTACAAATGTGTGGTTGTACAAAAGATTTTTGAGAATTGGTAAATTTTTGGCAGTTTTTGCCCCATCCCTGTGGTCCCATGGGTGCAGGAATCCTGAAATTTATGATTCATGTCCCCCTTGTCACAAAGATGCTTCATGTCAAATTTGAAACAAGAGTATTGCCAACAGTACACAACACGTCCATGAAAAGCTAATATGGGGTGTTTATCTTACACCATGATTTGTAGAACTTGGCTTCAGGCAGTATCAGCAATCATCAAGGTGTGACATACTTTCTTTGCATTGTAAAAACAGACAAATCATGTACTGTCTATGTAATATTTTTACTTGGCAGAAGGTGTATGTGTACCAAATTTGATGGTCTTAGCCCCAACAATTCAGTCTGTATCCTGCTACTATGACCTTTGACCTTGAGAAACAATAGGCATCCTCCACTTGCATAAGGTGTATGTTTACGAAGTTTGATGGTCCTAGCCCCAACAGTTCAGTCTGTATACTGCCTACAAGATTTTCTTATGAAGTGATACTACAACCTTGACCTTTGATCTTGAAATACAATAGGCATCTTCCTCTCAACATGATGATTAAATGTACCATGTTGTATCCTGGATCTTCTGGTTTGGTTTGCATCCTCCCTACAAGGTTTTCCTATTAAGTGATACTAAGACCTTGACCTTAAAGAAAAAAGGTTTCCTCCACTTGGCAGGAGGAGTATGTGTACAGAGTTTGACAGTCCTAGCCCCAATAGTTCAATATGGATTCTGTCTCCAAGGTTTACCTATTAAATGATACTATGACCTTGACCTTTGACCTTGAAAAATATTAAGCATCTTCCTTTCATCATGGTGATCAAATGTACTAAATTGCAATATCCTAAAGCTTATGGTTTGGTCTGTATCCTGCCTACAAAGTTTTCCTACTAAGAGATACCTTGACCTTTGACCTTGAAAAACAATAAGCATCTTTTTCTCATCATGGTGATCAAATATACAAAGTTGCAATATCCTGGAGCTTATGGTTTGGTCTGTATCCTGCCTACAAGGTTTTCCCACTAAGTAATATTGAGATTCGACCTTGAAAAACAATAGGCATCTTCTGTTCATCATGAAGATCAAATGTACTAAGTTGCAATATCCTGGAGCTTACGGTTTGGTTTGCATCCTTCCTACAAGGCTTTCCTGCTTTGTAATACTACGACCCTAATCTTTGACTTCTGACTTTGAAAAACAATACCCATCTTCCTCTCATCGTGGTGATCAAATACACCAAGCTGTGATATCCTGGAGCTTACAATTAGGTTTGTATCCTGCCAACAAGGTTTTCCTACTAAGTAATACTATGACTTTGACCTTTGACTTCTGACCTTGAAACACAATAGGCATCTTTCACTCACCATGGTGATTAAATGTACCAAGTTGTAAAATCCTGGAGCTTACGATTCGGTCTGTATCTTGCCCACAAGGTCCGGACAGACAGATGGATGACGCCCTACTATAATATGTCCCGTCTTCGACAGGTGTATAAAACATTGGAAGGGTAGTTATCAAGAAGTTAAAACTATTCAATTGGTAACAAAGGATGGACAACAACAGATGCAGATCAATAGCAATAGGTCACTCAGGTGACCTAAAGGAGTCTGGAACACAGCTATTGTGACAGACAGAAGTACTACGGACAGAGTTACAAACTAATAGTCCTCTTTGGCTGTGCCGGTAGAAGATTAATGACAGCTATGCTTTTAATGTAATCTTTAAATACATTTAACAGAAATTGATAATTGTTCTTATGATAAAAACTCTTAGAATAATGAAATTCACTTAACCTGGCAATTTAATTCAAAGATAATGTTCTAGTATACTTTAAAGTAAATTTCAAAGTGTACAATGTACAATACTTGGAATCTTTACATTAAAAATATATTAAAACAAACTAAAACAAGTCAGCAATAGCAAAAGAAATTAAATGATGGATAATAAAAACATATACACACTCTGAAAATTGACTTCCTTAGCATCTTCATTCCTGACAGAAATGGTTTCCCAGAAATCTCCGTCCCTCTGCAATGAAATTCATCATTAAGAGCTTTTTGATAGTATCTGAAATATGTATTTTTCTCCCTGTTCAAACAATCTGCATTTACAGTGTAAACTACATACTTGATCAACATTTGGTTTCCAAAAATGTCTTTACTGATAATATCTAGACTATATCTTAAACATAATGTTAATGATACATGTAGTATTTAAACTTTGGTGCTAAATCAATTAAGGTTCATGGGGTTCACCAAAACTCTTACATGTGATATTAGAAAGTTAAAGTTGTATGGTCCGAATTTCTGTTAATTTTTTTCCACCTTGTAAAAACGCTGTTAAATCATCGCACATACATATTTATAAGGCTATGTAACATGACATATATTATTTCACCTACATGTATTTTAACCTAAATTATTTTATTTTAAATTGGTGTTTACAAACAATCGTCATTTGGCCATAAAATTCTTATGCACAAATCAAGTGACAGTCACATTTCCAGTTCAGACTTTCAAATTAAGGCAAGATCATCGGTGGTCTTTTCTGTGTTTTAAAAGCCGTGTATTTTGTTACAACAGTACCATGCTTTAAGTTTAAGAGTAATAAAAAAATAAAATACATCTTAGCAATTTGTTGTTTTACGCTCTTTCAACCAGTTATGCCCAAGTTTTATACATCATGTTGGGATTCCCCTGACGTGTGTGGGACTATCTAGTTTTTCAAAAGTAGGTGGGAGGGGGGAGGGGGGTAAGGAGTAACAGGAATCTGGGATTAGTTTAAAACTGCACCTGTGTTTTGTTTTCATTATAAACAATCAAACAATAAATAAAATTTATGATTTGCTTTGACTTGACAATGAGGCAATAATTTTGCCAAGGAAACATGGTTATTTATTAAACTTTGTGCTTTGCGACTGGATATTGTGACGATAGTGCTCCCTGTAGTTAGTGACTGTGAAACTTTGTTATTTATGACAAATTTGTTTTGTAAATTTATTTTCGCATGAAAAAAAAAACAAATGAATACATAAAAAAATCTTTTTATTTATACAAGATAAAGTTCTGTGTTGTCGAAATCAAGTTAATCACCTAAAATTAATATGAAGGGAAACGTGTCAAAACTATCCCAAGATGTTGGGAATATGAAATCTGGCTACAATAAAATATTAACCATAATGGTCGGACATTTAATTTCTGGATTGACTCGACCTTCAATTTCTTGAACTCTTGAAGTTTCATCAAGGTCCTTTGATTGTATATTGTTTAACGTCTCACTCGAGAATTTTTCACTCATATGGAGACATCACCATTGCCGGTGAAGGGCTACAAAATTTAGGTCTAAGCTCAGCGCATATGGCTTTTGAGGAATCCTTATCGTGCCACACCTGCTGTGACATGGGGCCTCAGTTTTTGCGCCCCCATTTAGTGGACTTTTATGACAAGCAAGGGGTACTGAGGGCCTATTCTCACCCGGATCCCCACAGGACCCTTGAACTTAGTTACCTTGCACTTTGAGTTATCTCGAGTCACCTGTATTATGATGTTAAAACAAATACTGTGATGTCCCATCATCATCTTGCCTAGGCCATGATCAATATTCCATTCCATTATGCATTAGGCCTTCTCATTACACACTGTATTTTGCAGGGGATCATGGGACTAGAATGATATTGAGTTAATCCACATAAGATAATAATCTCAGGTCAATGAGATGTGACTTTGCAAGATTGAACAGTCCAGCCGAAAGGATTATGGGAGTTTTTACTAAGTGTTGAAAATTTATTGGATGAATGTGTTAACTCAGATTTCCTGTCCTGCTCTTGCTCTTATGTATGTACTTAATGTCAATATCAAATACTCAAGCTTGCTTCAAAGTTAAAATAAACAACATAGAACTTTGTGCACTCTCACAACAATAACTTAATTTCTTCCTCCTCTGGGAAAAAAAGTATGTATGTCCATGGCGGTTATACAAGCCTGCATGCAAGTCAATGTTTACGAAAATAAAATTTATGATAGACATATCGCAATAATTCCTTGTTTGGAATAAATTATAGCACATAAAAAAATGTGTAAACTGTGTGGCCTTGCTGAGAAAGATTGCGTGGCCTTAGCCCTTGACGAATTTTTCCAAAGTGATGCTAATCTATAATTTGAAATGCCAAAGTAGGAAATCTTATAAGTGTTGATTGGATAATTAAATTGTTATGATTTGAATTAAGATAATTAATAAATAGGATTGGTTGAAAGGGGGTCCCCCAGGGGGTGCAATCAATTGCCCCTATAGGGGGGTGTCAAAGACAGATCGAAATAGTAACATCTGATACTAAATATATTACAACATTTGATAGGATGATGAATGCTACTGAAAAGCAAATAGGGCAGAGAAGTGTAAATTAATAGCACTAAAGATGTTATTTGAGTGTTTTACACATCAACACTACATAGTAAGTTAAACCCTGCCCTAGAGTCAGAACCCCTACCCTGGGGATCATGAAATTTACAATTTTGATAGAGGCCTTCCTACTTTACATCCCTATGCATTTAGTTTTTCTTAAACATGTGTGGTTCTAGAGAAGATTTTTGAAAATTAGTCAAACTTGGGCAGTTTTTGCCCCACTCCTAGAGCCCTTGGGGTGCAGGAATCCTGAAATTTTCAATTTATGTCCCCCTTGTTCCAAAGATGCTTCATAGCAAATTTGAAAAGAATTGAAAAGATAGTTATCAAGAAGAAGTTAAAAATTTCTATTGTTGACACATTTAATAACTGACCATTTTGGCCCCACCCTGATACCAAAACCCCTACCCCTGGGATCATCAAATTTACAATTTTAGTATAGGACTACTTGCTCTTTCTAAATATCCATTTAGTTTCAATTTAGTATCAATAGCACTAAAGGAGATGTCATTTAAGTGTTCTACACATAAACACTACATACTAAGTTTGGCCCCACCCTGGGGATCATGAAATTTACAATTTTGGTAGAGGCCTTCCTGCTCTACATCACTATGTATTTAGTTTTTCTTACTTGTGTGTGGTTCTTGAGAAGATTTTTGACAATTGGCCAATTTTGGGCATTTTTGCCCCACCTCTAGGGCCCCAGGGGTGCAGGAGTCCTGAAATTTACAATTTATGTCCCCCTTGTCCCAAAGATGCTTCATATCAAATATGAAAAGAATTGGACTGGTAGTTATCAAGAAGTTAAAAATGTTCAATTATTTTAAACACATGACGACGGACGACAACCAATACGCCAGTTTCGAGATAAGAGCTCTCCTGTGTAGGAGGTACATTTAGTAGAATTTTGATGGCCTAAGTGGGACAGAGTGAACCTTCTGTCAGTGAGGAAGACGATAAAATGTATTAAAAGTGGCTTCTTTTTAAATATGTAAATATTGGAAACACAAAATATTAGAAAGAAATGTTTTACAAAAGCAGAAACATAAAAACAATGTCATATTTGAAAGTAATATCCAGGATATGATACCTACGACCAATAAAATTACGTGATATAATAAGAATTCCATGTATCTAATTACTCCCTGAATACTTATCACTTACTTAGTTTGTGTATCAGTTGAATTTGGGTGATGAAACAGCGTATGAGAGACTTAATGAATACATTCACTTATGAAGTGATGAATATTCGTCCCACTCCCGCATGTAAACAAGTTGTTTTGCGCCTTACTATGTACGAGAGTTCTTCAAAGGGAAATAACTCGAGCATATCTCAAAACCGGCATATTGCAATAGGTCACCAGAGTTTACTCAGGTGACCTAAAAATAAATAAAATGCTTTCTTTGGTACCAATACCACATTTCAATATTGAAAACCCTACAGATTGCTATCAAAATTTCCATGTGTTTTGTCAAGGATATTCACTGACCGAATGTATTTTTAAAAACATATGCTTAACAGCCTTTCCAAGGGTATAGCCACTTCTAAAAATCATCACTAAAATGTACAGTTATTATTCTGAGGCACTGACTTTATATATATATATACAGTATATACTCGCATATAAGTTGACCCCCCTGTAAGTCAGGGACCTGTTTTTCAGAGAAATATTTAGGAATTTCACATTGACTTTCTTATAAATCAGATTGAATGTTTGATCAGATTGCCGATTAACTCAATACCTTTTATCTAGCAAGAGTTGTTCCTCTTGATGCATATATTTTCTCAACATTGGATCTTGATCTTTATTACTGATAAATCCATGTTAATTTTTGGCATGGTGATTGGACCTATAATTTTACCACATAAAATTAAACATCTGCATGAAATAGAAATTTAGTTACAAGATGCTCACTATTTACCTATTAATGACTGTTTAGGTCACCAGGGTACTATGCTATCATGGTGTTGCTTTGGAAAGCAATAGTGCACTATATTCAGCTTTCCAAAGCAACACCGTGAGAGCATAGTACCCACCTAAACAGTCATTAATGGTGGCCGGGTTTAGTGTATTACATGATAAATCCAGGCACTATCATTTCTATATAATAAAACTTGTATCCAGGATTTTGTTTTCTTTCTGCAATTAATGTAAAATCTATTTTCATGGCAAATTTTATTATGCAATTTTTCTTGTCAAATCATTAAATATTCAATGATATACAAAATAAATACATTTTTTGTATTTTAATTTATTTCTAACATTTATAATTGATAACATAACTGTAACAATGTGTTTTAGACAGACCTCACTGTTTCATGAACATGATGAATACTGTAGATTCTTTATTTAACGCGAGTACTTATTATCGTGAAATGACTCATGGGACGTCAAATCACGAGAAAATAAATTCATGAGTGCTCTGTTGATCAAGTGTTTTTGCATGTATTTTAGCAATATAAAATTAAAAGCGAGAAATATTTTTTCGTGAGTGATGTTTCTGGCGAAATTACGAGATAACAAATTCCTTGCGAATATTTAAGAATTTACAGTACTAGTACATGTAGTTTATTTGTTGTAAATTAACAACAACAGAGAACGAACTTTACTAGAGTTGAAGTTTGATGTACATGGGCTATTTAATTCAGTACAATTAATATTGACATTATTCACATAAGTAGGTGTATTTTGATTATATGTAGACTACTTATTTGATTTTGATTAATATTTTTTACATTTTCTAAAATTCTTAAAGCCAATTTTGTTGCTTCTAATGTTATTTTATTTTCAATGAAAGGTGAAGGTAACGAACAGTGATCAATCTCATAAAGTTCTCCGAAAAGGAATGCACTTGGTTAAGGCTATCCGAGAATATATAAATGTACCTCTGTGCACTTCGCACCACATGACACCACAATAAAAAGTATGTCACATTAATGTACAGGTTCTTATAGTTGTATCGCGGGGAAAGTTTATCGTCCCGGCACTCGGCATAATAGTGGCCGGGCACTATCACTTATAGAATAGACGACGTTATCCAATGAAATTCCTAGGATTTAACATTTGATGCACTAATTTATAATAGCGGATGCTCACTGTCTAAGCCATCCCTCCATTAAAGCATGGTCAAATAATTAAATAATCAATTAACAAGCATTCTGAGAGTATATATATTGCTTAGAAATACATATGTCACAGTTGCAATTTATCTGCAATATATTTATGCGCTGTAATTATGTCGGTATTCCTATTGGTGCGCATAGCCAATTGAATACAAAGTAGTTTTTCAAGTATGCGAGTCAGTGTGAACGTTTTGTATTGTACAGGTGGTAATTATTTCTATTTTTAGTTCAACTTTACTTTTTACTGACCAGTGGTCTGGGTTCATAATACTGCGGACCAATGGATTTTACCAAATACTAATTAATTATGCATGTCTTACTAGCCCGTGCACTATATAAATTTAGAAACCCCGCCAAAATCCCCATTTTAAGCTTTGTACCATTACGGTGATAATGGACAGTCCTGGGTAGCTCATATCAATTCACTCGATGTAACGTTAATATTTTTCACTTATAATATTGGATGCCTGGTAAGATTTACATCTATCTTGTAATGCATTTACTTTTTTGTGTTGTTCGAAACAAAACAGTGACCCTGCAACACATAGTTCCCTACCAGTCACAAAAATTATAGGACTGCAACAATATTCAAAGTTCATAAAGTAGGTTATGTTCAAGAGAAATATTGGGGAATCAGGATAGGAATGGTTGGAAATCAACTACTATCTGTAACATGTTATGGCAAAGCAATGTACCAAATATGAAATGAATATCTGTAAGCACAACAAAGAAAAAATCCAGAATCTGATAATCCACACTATTTTTCTAAGTCCAAGTTCAAGTCTAAGTCTAAGTCCATAATTTAGTGAACAAGAGCAACGCCAACGTGGCATAATACGCCCATAGATTTTGCTCAAGGAAAACATATTTTAGTGGGATTCATATTTTAGTGAAGTTAGCACTGTCCTCTGTGAGCTAATTCATTATTATGCTTGTAGAAATGGATATCAATATATAAAGAGGGATAGCCTTAGAATGCGCTACTTCATAAATATGCTAACGGTTCGGTTTGTATCCTGCCCACAAGGTTTTCCTAATAAGTGATACTACGACCTTGATCTTTGACCTTGAAAAACAATAGGGACCTTCCTCTCATCATGATGATCAAATATACCAAGTTATAATATCCTGGAGCTTACGGTTCGGTTTGTATCCTGCCCACAAGGTTTTCCTAATAAGTGATACTACAACCTTGACCTTTGACCTTGAAAAACAATAGGCATCTTCCTCTCACCATGGTGATCAAATATACCAAGTTATAATATCCTGGAGCTTACGGTTCGGTTTGTATCCTGCCCACAAGGTTTTCCTAAAAAGTGATACTATGACCTTGACCTTTGACCTTGAAAAACAATAGGCATCTTCCTCTCATCATGGTGATCAAATATACCAAGTTATAATATCCTGGAGCTTACGGTTCGGTTTGTATCCTGTCCACAAGGTTTTCCTAATAAGTGATACTACGGCCTTGACCTTTGACCTCTGACCTTGAAAAACAATAGGCACCTTCCTTTCATCATGGTGATCAAATATACCAAGTTATAATATCCTGGAGCTTACGGTTCGGTTTGTATCCTGCCCACAAGGTTTTCGTAATAAGTGATACTACAACCTTGACCTTTGACCTCTGACTTTGAAACATGATAGGCACCTTCCTCTCATCATGATGATCAAATATACCATGTTATAATATCCTGGAGCTTATGGTTTGGTTTGTATCCTGCCCACAAGGTTTTCCTAAAAAGTGATGCTACGACCTTGACCTTTGACCTTGAAAAACAATAGGCATCTTCCTCTCATCATGGTGATCAAATATACCAAGTTATAATATCCTGGAGCTTACGGTTCGGTTTGTATCCTGCCCACAAGGTTTTCCTAATAAGTGATACTACGACCTTGACCTTTGACTTCTGACCTTGAAAAACAATAGGCATCTTCCTCTCATCATGGTGATCAAATGTACCAAGTTGTAAAGTCCTAGGGCTTATGGTTCAGTCTGTATCCTGCCCACAAGGTTCGGACAGACGGACAGACAGACGGACAGACGGACAGACAGACGGACGGACAGAGCCATACCATAATACGTCCCGTCTTCGACGGGCGTATAAAAATCAACAGACTGATACAAAATTCAAACATGATCTGTAGCTTGTTATGGCAGATCAATGTACCAAATATCAAATGAATATCTGAAAGCGCAACAAAAAATAAAGACCAGAGACTGTTAATTCATGCTATTTTTCTAAGTCCAAGGGCAATAACTTAGTGAAAAATCAATGGACCAAAACCAAATTCAAACTTAATCTGTAACTTAATATGGCAAAGCAATGTACCAAATATCAAATGAATATCTGCAAGCACAACAAAATAAAGTCCAGAATCTGGGACCGGTAATTCATGCTATTTTTCTTGAAGTCCAAGGGCAATAACTTAGTGAAAAATCAATGGACCAAAACAAAATTCAAACTTGATCTGTAACTGTTATGGCAAAGCAATATACAAATATCAAATGAATATCTGTAAGCACAACAAGAGGCCCATGGGCCACATCACTCACCTGAGTCACCTTGGCCAATATTTAAAGATTTCCCCTATGTATTCACATGTAAAACTTTTGACACCTATTGTGGTCCCATCCTACCCTTGGATGTCATGATTTGAACAAACTTAAATCTGCACTATGTCAGGAAGCTTTATGTAAATCTCAGCTCTTCTGGCTCAGTGGTTCTTGAGAAGATTTTTTAAAGATTTTCTTTATTTATTCCCATGTAAAACTTTGATCCCCTATTATAGCCCCAACCTATCCCCGGAGGCCATGATTTGAACAATCTTAAATCTGCACTATGTCAGGAAGCTTTTCTATAAATCTCAGCTCTTCTGGCTTAGTGATTCTTGAGAAGAAGATTTTTAAAGATTTTCCCTATATATTTCTATGTAAAACTTTGATCCCCTATTGTAGCCCCATCCTACCCCCAGGGGCCATGATTTGAACAAACTTGAATCAGCACTATGTCAGGAAGCTTTTATGTAAATGTCAGCTCCTCTAACCCAGTGGTTCTTAAGAAGAAGATTTTTAAATGACCCTACCCTAATTTTACATTTTTGTGATTATCTCCCTTTGAAGGGGACATGGCCCTTCGTTTGAACAAACTTGAAAGCCCTTCACCCAAGGATGCTTTTGGTCAAGTTTGATTGAAATTGACCCCGTGGTTCTGGAGAAGAAGATGGAAATGTGAAAAGTTTAGAAACGACACCGACAGACAACGGACAAATTTTGATCAGAAAAGCAGCCTTTGGCTCAGGTGAGCTAAAAAAGCTGGTCCTAACATTAATTTTTCTATGTTAAAGGGGCACAACTCCATAAATGAAAGAAAGCAGAGGTGAGCAAGCTCACATACTCCACGCTCCGACATTCCATGACAATGCCTCGCATAATGAATGGTAATGCTATGTAGGACAGACAGGCTAAAAATTCTAAGTTCAATAGTGGCATAACTCCAAGAAAAATTATTGAATCAGAATTTCTTGGGAATATGCACATCTACACAGTGTGTCCTTATTAACTACAAAGTTTCACAAAATTCTGTTGAGCAGTTTGATCGTCTCAGGGGAGTTGTGCTGACGAGAACAGGACAGATAGGCTCAAAATTGTAAGTTGAAAAAGGGCATAACTCTCAGAAAAAATTATTGAATCAGAATTTCTTATGAAAATGCACATCTAAACAGTGTGTCCTATTAACTACAAAGTTTCACGAAATTCTGTTGAGCTGTCTCAGAGGAGTTGCACTGACAAGAACAGGACAGATGGGCTCGAATGTCTAAGTTCGAAAGGGGCATAACTCCTAGAAAAGTTATTGAATCAGAATTTCTTGGGAATATGCACATCTAAACAGTGTGTCCTTATTAACTAAAAAGTTTCACAAAATTCTGATGAGCGGTCTCAGAGGAGTTGTGTTGACAACAAAGGGACTGACAGTCGGATTGACACACTGATGGAAAGGTCAAAGACATTATACCCTCCGCAACTTCGTTGCATGGGGTATAATTAAAGTGGTAAGTACTCAAGATTATCATTTTGCTATTCAAACGATTGACTCATGGTAATTTGTTACTGGCTAAATTGACATTAACGCATTAAATCACCATTAAATGTCACAATTCGCAAATTGTACGTGTGTGGCAAGAAAAAGATTCCGGTTGTAGTATGCCCGTACAAGTTGGACATTGACTTCAGAGTCCAAATTTCACTCCCAAAAAAACTGACTTATATGTGAGTATATACAGTAAACAATGGAAATATGTTTCTTTTATATGAATATAAGAAAATATATTGTATTTGACTGTTTTCAATAAATTTTCATCTACTGCATGATACTGTTAGTTTCAAAGTGATGAAAATTTACATATAGTAGTCCAAATTTTGAATTATAGCCTATCATATATGGAAAATTGTGACTTTTAAAACCTAGAGATTTTTGAAACATTTTAAAGTTTCATCTTTTTACACTATAGCACTCATTAGACATGACAAGAGCATGGGCCACATCATTTACCTGATTCACTTGGCCCTGCTGTTGTGATTTTCAAAAGATTTCTTTTATCAAATTTTATTCCCACGAAAAATTTTGACCCCATTCTGTGGTACCAACCTAGCCCCAAAGGATTACAACATTCCCATAACACAGAGATGCCTCAACACCAATATGACTAACATGATCTTGCTGTTCTGGATAAGACAAAGGTCACAATGTCACAGATCATGAAATGATATAAAAGACCTTGCCATAAGAAACCTATATACAAAACATAAAAGCTGTATTTTAAATAGTTCAGGAGATATTGAATACGTCAGATTTTTATTAATAGTAAGTCAAACTTGCAGGTTAAAGTCACTAGGTCAAACACCAAAGTAAAACAAGAGACGTTTGTAAAACACATATGCCCCCCATGGTGCAAAATTGAAAAGGGTTATTATACACACGCATCATTTAATTGATAGTACATGTAGTATCATTGAGCAGACAAGACGAAAGATTTTAGTGAAAATCCAGTGTTTGGGTTCAGTAAATTCATCATCCCTTGTACGTACATGTAAAGTATATAATTTCAGCGGAAACAAGTTAGCATTTGGTATAGGGAGAGTATTAGCTTGGTCTACAGCTGACATAGTATAATTATCAATAATCCGTGTCCATTGTTAAATCTAATTGTTTGATTTCCCCCAAGCTACATTTACTTCAAACGTTAAGGTACTCGTCATCAGGGTACTTGTCACTTTGAAATCACCGCTTAATTTAAAAAGAAGCCGTACAGCAAAGCTGTTATAAAATTTCTAAAATGGGAATTTTATGATTTTTCAACAGGAATTAGTTGCGAAACACATTTAAAGATAATTACATGTATCAGAATATTCATGCTTCACATTTACACTTATGTAGTATACATACTGTATCAATAAAACACACACACCTTCCAAAAAAAAAAAATCCCAAAATTTTCTCAGTATCGGAGACATTTAATCAATTACCTGAATATCAGTAAATATAATTTTCCTAGCAAATTGAATTATGAAAAATTTAATTTTTTTTTAAATGCACTATTTAAATCTGTGTATAATTCTATTAGAATTTACCATTCATGTTAAAGTATGAAATAAAAAGACGTATCTTTATAAGGTTTAAAAATGTAAATTTTTGTACAATTACACACACACACACACAAAATGAAAATAAAATGTGATAATATATCTATATCATATTGGGAGCGAGTTGTCTCAAGAGAAGGGGCGACTTGTCCTAAGAGAGGGTGAGTTGTCCTGAGAGGGGGCGAGTTGTCTTGAGGGCGAGTTGTCTTGGGGGCGAGTTGTCCAGCATTCGGATACAGCATATAATTGACAGATGACCAAAAACAGGTACGAGTACAAACTCAGCGCTAAGCAATTGCTCAAAATGTTTCCCAAATTCAATCAAAGACAATTGGCAAACATTGTTACTGGTGACGAAACATGGGTTCACTATTTCGAACTAGTAAGAAAAATTGGAAACAAAATATGACTAACTAAACACAGTAGAAGGCCTGAAGTTGCCAAAAGAACCATAAGCACAAAGGTTAAATTCTTTATTGCATATTCTTTTCATGTGATGGTATAGCCAAACAAATTCCGGTGCCGAAGGGCAAAAGTGTTACAGGTCAGTATTACCGAGATGGTATACTAAAAAAGCTAAAGAAATATTATCATAAACGACGCCCTGTGTCAGGATTTAGGCATGTTCATCTACTTCATGATAATGCTCCATCACATACATCTGAGCTTGTGAAGCAATTTTTGAAGTCAGAGAAGGTTACGGTCTTGCCACACCCACCATACCCCCATGCCACTTTTTCCTTTTTGGAAAACTTATGTAATGTTCATTTCACTATTTGAGTCGAATGCTATTGAGATATCGTACAATACACATTACATATCGAACAGCCCTTGTACCACACAAAATTTTAATTTTGTTGTAGGGGATTCGAAATGTGTATCCGTCATTTGTACCCAAAAGCAGTGGCATAAAATAGATACCATCAAGGTATGCAACATGATCATTTCACATCTTACAGTAATCTTGTCTAAATTTAGGAATGTCCAAACAACTAAATCAGAACGTAAAAGTGTAGACACAGTTTAGGCTTACCGATGTAGAGGGCTTTATTATAAGCATTTTTTCTCTCAAGCATTCTAACCAACTTGTTTGTAATATTGCATTTAATATATATGGGTTTTTTTTTTGGTTTTTTTTTCAATTTTGTTGTTTGCTTTCAAACAATCAGTCCCAAAGGTCACAGAGGACATGAATACGGTCTACAATTTTCACTAAAATGTCATTGTTTTCGTTCAATGTGATATTATTCACTACACGTAAATAACATTTCTTACATTATTTGACATGGTATGAGAAATTACCTTAATTGGGAGATGATGGTCACAAACACTGCAGAAAAATTTGCTTTACTCACTAATGCGTGTTATGCATTTTTTTCTGCACTGTTTGAGATATTCATCTCTCATTTAACAAACCACAAAGAGAGCATGACTTTAATATATTTCACCAGTAGATGTCATGCTTATCACAATTTCAGAATCTGAAACACTATGCAGATATAATTCATTTTAAATATTTCCTAAAAGTTGAAAGAGTAGGTGGAGAAATTTGCAAAAAACTTTTTTTTAAAAGTCCAAACACAACCCAGGCGATTTTCTATTTTGCTTGCCTTTTCACTGTGACATCACAATGTGTACCCAGCAATGACATCGTAGCCTATTATACTATGTTAAAAAGTGTAGTAGGGTACGACACTATCGCTAAACATGTACCCAGCTAGAAAACCAAAGACAGCTACTAATATGATGAGGAGCCTCAGATGTGATACCATATAATGGGTATTTTCTGCGGGTGGAAATTTTTGCAATCCGATACCTAACAGGTATCAAATTATATTCTGTGTATTCAATTTCTGCAGTTGCATTATACCTATCTATACCTATACATATCAAAATATATTTTTTAGTGATTGTAATTTTTCAGTGTTCGAAATTAACTATAGACCGATAGAATTAGCATAGACCAAATTGTCTATGCCGATTTTCTAGGTTTAAACTGGGACTGGTTCACGTTTTTCGAAAGAAATGTTTTTCATTTTTTGTGTTAGAAATTAAAAATATAGCTCATTTAATGTTGACAACCAAATTTGGACTGTCTGATTGCAAAGATAAGAGCAATATTTTAGCTAAAATTGATTCTGTGTTATGTAAACAAAGACTCGAGTCTTTTTAGGTAAACAAACCAACCAGTGAAATGTTTAATTCTATAATTTAAAATATCTTCATTTTGTACAATGCACAAATTTTAACTTTTAAATGACACATTTTACCTATTAAAAGTATACATGCGATGTGATATATGTAATAAACTTGGACCAATATCCATTTATTTTGAAAACCCCGTAAACAATAACACACCTCAATCTTTGTTTTCAAAACAAATAAACTCTTTATAATGAGCTTCCATCATGATAAATAACCTTATTTTTTTTTTTTGTGAAACCTTCTAAACATATTAGACTGCAGATTTTGATCATTTAAAGTGAAAAATAATGTTTTTGGAGGAAAATCGTGAATCAGTCCCTATAAAGCAATATATGAAGTTATCCCAAAAGTCAACGTCTGATAAATGATACGAGGAGAGGAGGACATTGTTATGGAAATGGAAAGCTTTCTAAGTACATAGATTCTTAGTACTAACAATGTTTTAACTTTGTGTTTTGTTTTTTTCAATGTTGCGGTCTATGTCAATTAAATGAGGTCTATTTCATCTTCTTCTGGCATAGACCCATGGTCTATACCAAGTTTTAAACCAATTTCAAACACTGATTTTGGTGTATTTTTATTTTATCTGCAATTTCCGCAAAATGTGGACAACTGCAGAAAATACCCATTATACGGTATTCCAATCACATGATTAGTATCCTGTCTATCCTTCACTAGAGCGATGTAATTTCAAATTTCAGCACATACCGGTATTCATTTATGGATGTGAAATATTGAACCATACCTCTGAATCATTGATCTGCTCACAAAATAAGGTAATTCTTTTTGTCTCTGTATTAAAATCTACCCAAAAGTATTCATATTCATCATCATCTGGCTTGACAAGCTGAAATACACATCAATGAATCTCTTGTATAGCCTATCTATTTTGATTACTTACTTTATTTTTCTGCTACATACAAAATAGTATCTGTTATATTTGGACAGGCTAACATCTAGTACCTCTTTATCTCCTAATACAGCTTCAGCACATGGAATAGAATACACTCTGCAATGCATTGTACAAACAAATTACTTCATTTATAAAAGATTAATAAAATCAATCACCTGAGAAATTTCATTTTCCATATAAGACATTAAATTCCTATTGCCCTACCTTTGCCTCAAAGGGCATAGGGTGAACAAAAATGAATACTGTTATACACTACAATAGGACTCCTGCATATCAGTTTGACATTGTTTCTTTGTGGTTCTTATGCATTAACCCATATATTAGTATGTAAAATTGCATAATCCCTACTATGGCCCAGCTCTGAATGCAGGGGCCATGCTGTACACAAATTTGAACCTACACCACATAAAAATACTTTGATATTAATTTGACAACCTGAGCCTTTAAGTGGATCTTGAGAAGAAGATTTAAAACAAAGAAGAAAACTTTTCTTTATGTTCATTTGCAAAAATTTATATTCCTCTTGTGAATTTGACATATTGTACTTTGTGGTTCTTAAGTGGGAATGCTAGATCAGAGAAATTTGATATGGATGAAAAGTGGGGGGTATGTACAACAATATTCTGAAATTGAAAACTTTCAAATTTACTTTATTTTATAGTGAAAAAATGCAGTTTTAGTAGTACTTCTAAAGCAATCTGGAAAAAATCTAAAACTCCTGCTGGACTTGAGCTCACAATCAACATGCTAACCTATTGAGCTACTCAGCTATGCAATGATATTTGAAATGAATAGATAACAAGAAATGTTTGTAAAACATGTATGCCCTCTATGGTGCAAAATTGAAAAGGGTTATACACATGCATCATTTAATTGATAGTACATGTAGTGCCAAACCATTTCAATTTCAAAATATTGAGCAGACAATATCTTCCTATGTCCAGAGTGGATTGACGATGGGACCTAAAAATCAATAGGTGTTACCTACTCCTTATGCTGTACCAGGATACAAAGTTTGGTGTCGATCAAGCAAATGATTCTTAAAATATAGGAGACAATATATTACTATGTCCAGTTTGACCCTTGACCATGTGACCTCAAAATCAATAGGGGTCATCTTCTCCTGAAGATGTACCAGTGCACCTCAAGTAAAGGGTTCTCTAAACATTGAGTGGTCATTATATTCCTATGTCCAGTTTGACCTCAAAATCAATAGGAGTCATCTACTCCTTGGGATGTATCAGTGTACAAAGTTTAATGTCTGTCAAGCAAAGGGTTCTCAAGATATTGAGAAGACAGTGTCTTCCTATATCCAGAGTGGATTGACCTTTGACCTGAAAATCGATAGGGGTCCTCTTCTACTCATAACCAAACCACATATGAAACATCATTACAATCAAGTGAATGGTTCTCAAGGTATTGAGCGGACAACATGTGGTCTACAGACCGACCGACAGGTGCAAAGCAATATGCCCCTCTTCTTTGAAGGGGGACATAAATATTGCTGAAATTTATATTTTCATTCATGTTTAAAAAGGAAGTCAGCCATTATGACGATGTAGAGTACCTCCTTAAAAAAGGACTTTTAAACAAATTTCTTACATAATTCATTACATATTGATACCCCATTTTTGAAGAATTTATCAACATGAACTAAAACTCTGGACATTAGCCGGACTTATGGACATTTATTTAACATTAATTTTCAAATAAAGAGGCAAGACCTCTGCAAGAGAGGTGTAAATGGATAAAAACTGCAACATGATCTAAAGTGACCCTTAAAGAAGCGGCATAGCAAATTTCAGCTTGATTTGTGACACAGAAATGAATATAAGAAATAGAAAACCCAGAATGAATGGACGGACGGATGGACGAACGGAGAGACATCAATGTACCCTAATACATCCCATCTAAAGACAGGCGTATGAAAATTGAAAAACTTCCTAAACAAAAGGCTCATGTGCCACATCGTTCACCTGAGCAGCAGTTCCTAGCAATAAACAGTATCATTATCCAAGCAGCTTGGTTCAGAAAAAACTTTCCAAAGGTAACAACTAAAAATTCATTCATTATCAAACTTAATTATTAAAGTTGACTACAAATTCATTAAATATCATATGCCCTTGTAGACGGGTATGCATACATGCCAACTTTCCCGATTTGTGCGGGATTCTCCCGATTTGAAGCAGTTGAAAAGGCAAATCCCGATATCCCAATCAGGATTGGAAAAATACCCCGAAATCCCGATTTTCTAAAAATATATCCCATTTTACGACAACAAACCCCCATTTCCAACCGGAATTTGAAATCCCGCATCATTTCTGAACTGGCCAATCAGAAATCAGGACAATAGTCAGCCATTGCTGTTTACCTTGTGTCGCACGGTATCGGGGTGGTGTAATTTACCTGGTCTGCCTGTGTCGGGGTGCTTATTGGACAGTGCGAAGCATGTTTTGATAGTAATTAATCGGGAAGATGGATTTCAATTTGACATATCCTTTACACAAACGTGAATGACAATGATGATAGTGTCACCACCAAACAATCGGACGTTCCCGATTTTTGCCTCTCGCTGACAGCATCCAAAATATGCAATAAGGTACGTCAAATATATTTTTTTCCTACTATAATAATGTAGGCTATCCGAATCTATCTCTCTATAGTGATGTATTATATAGTGTAGTATTCAATAGACTTTGTGATGTGTAATTCGCACAAGTTTGTACTGAATTTTATATTAGCAAGTAGCCTTAATTTACAAGTAAAAATGTATATTTTGATGTGGTTTTTTTTCCTGGTAATTATTTCAGATGTCATGGGTGCAAAGGTTTTGTTCGCAAACTTCATAGCAGGGCAGATCACTCCTTTTCTGGTTGCAATGCAGATTGTTCCACCAGACTCTGCAAGCCCATGTTTACAGACAAGCAAGATCGCCTTTGTAGTCGCGTGCCTAAATGCATGTGCTTTAATTAAAATTTTAATATATAGACCAGTCAATATTCATATTATGTAAAAGGATGCAACTTTAAGTAATATTTGATAATATGTA